>NC_088396.1:54791634-54819134 GCF_034236695.1 Oncorhynchus nerka
CGGGTAAGATCAGTCAGTAGCCTCGGGTATATCAGTCGGTAGCCTCAGGTAAGATCAGTCGGTAGCCTCGAGTAAGATCAGTCGGCAGCCTCGGGTAAGATCAGTCGGTAGCCTCGGGTAAGATCAGTCGGTAGCCTCGGGTAAGATCAGTCGGTAGCCTCGGGTATATCAGTCGGTAGCCTCAGGTAAGATCAGTCGGTAGCTCGAGTAAGATCAGTCGGTAGCCTCGGGTAAGATCAGTCGGTAGCCTCGGGTAAGATCAGTCGGTAGCCTCGGGTAAGATCAGTCGGTAGCCTCGAGTAAGATCAGTCGGTAGCCTCAGGTAAGATCAGTCGGTAGCCTCGGGTAAGATCAGTCGGTAGCCTCGGGTAAGATCAGTCGGTAGCCTCGGGTAAGATCAGTCGGTAGCCTCGAGTAAGATCAGTCGGTAGCCTCAGGTAAGATCAGTCGGTAGCCTCGGGTAAGATCAGTCGGTAGCCTCGGGTAAGATCAGTCGGTAGCCTCAGGTAAGATCCGTTGGTAGCCTCGGGTAAGATCAGTCGGTAGCCTCGGGTAAGATGAGAGGGTGTCTCATCTCTGTTAACCTCATAGTCCGACCAAACCCGTATGCGGTAGCGTAACTACAGCCTCAAGCTCATTAGCATAACGCAACGTTAGCGATTTCTAAAAATCGCAAATGAAATGAAATAAATATGCCTGTTCTCAAGCTTATCCTTTTCTTAACAATCCTGTCGTCTCAGATTTTCAAAATATGCTTTAGAACCAGAGAAAATCACTAATTTGTGTAAGAGTGGTGATAGCTAGCTTAGCATTAGCGTTAGCATTTAGCACGCAACATATTCACAAAAACCAGCCAAGGAATCAAATAAAATAATTTACCTTTGAAGAACTTCAGATGTTTCAATGAGGAGACTCTCAGTTACATAGCAGATGTCCAGTTTTTCCTGAAAGATTCTTGTGTAGGACACATCGTTACCTTTTGTTACTATGCATATGGCTACCGAAACTAACCGAAAATTCAGTCACCTACATGTCGAACTTTTTTCCGAATTAACTCCATAATATCGACTGAAACATGGAAAACGTTGTTTGAATCAATCCTGAAGGTGGTTTGTCATATTTCTCTCCATTGAAAGCACCGTCCTTGTAGCCTGGTTTGTTCTGAGATTTGAATGGAAAAATACCGGGACCTGACTTTTGCGCACCGATTGCCACGCAGACACCAAGCGGGGCACCTGGTAAATGTAGTCCCTTATGGTCAATCTTCCAATGATATCCCTACAAATACGTCACAATGCTGCAAAGACCTTGGGGAAACAAGAGAAAGAGTCCGTTCATTCCTGTCGCATTCACAGCCATATAAGGCGATCATGGAAAACGTAGCCTCAGAAATCCTGTGCATTTCCTGGTCGGTCATACATCTTGGTTTTGCCCGAAGCATTTGTTCTAAGGGACTCACAGTGAAAATCTTTGCATTTCTGGAAACGTAAGACTGTCTTCTTTCCAAAACTATCAATTCCAAGCATATTCGAGCATCTTTTCGTGACAAAATATTGCGCTTAAAACGGGCACGTCTTTTTATCCAAAAATGAAATACTGCCCCTAGAGTCTTAACAGGTTAACCTCTTCAGTCGACCCTCTACTTTTTTGAACATTCTGTTAAAAATCGCGCAACATTTCAGCGCCCTGCTACTCATGCCAGGAATATAGTATATGCATTTGCTTAGTCTGTGTGGATAGAAAACACTCAGACGTTTAAAAAACTGGTTAAATCACTGCTGTGGCTTTACCAGAACGGCATTTACATCGAAAAGCACAGGAAAAACTGATCACTGAAAATGGGAAAATATATCCATGCGCTACTTGATCCCATTGATAAAGGTGAACCACAATTAATTGACTGAGGTTGCAGTACCTACAGCTTCTACACGGTGTCTAGAGTCTTGTCATTTCCCTTCGAGTTTTTTCTTGGTCAAACACATGCAGGACACCGTATCTAATCCGGTCTAGGACCGGATATTTTCGTTGAGTTTCTAGCCGGACATTTTTCCAGACGGACAGCTAATGATCTTTACATCGCCTCCTGATGAATTTTATCGCTTATTAACGTTTACTAATACCTAAAGTTGCATTACAAACGTATTTGAAGTGTTTTGTGAAAGTTTATCGTCGACTTTTTGAATTTTAAAAAATGACGTTACGTTTTGAAACGATGTTTTTTTTGTTTATCACACAGTCTACATATAACGATATCTAGGCTTTATATGGACCGATTTAATCGAAATAAAGACCCAAATAGTGTTTATGGGACATCTAGGAGTGCCAACAAAGAAGATGGTGAAAGGTAATGAATGTTTTCTATTTTATTGTGCGGTTTGTGTAACGCCGAAATGCTAATTATTTTGTTTACGTCCCCTGTGGGTCTTTTGGGGTGTTGCATGCTATCAGATAATAGCTTCTCATGCTTTCGCCGAAAAGCATTTTAAAAATCTGACTTGTTGCCTGGATTCACAACGAGTGTAGCTTTAATTCGATACCCTGCATGTGTATTTTAATGAACTTTTGAGTTTTAACTAATACTATTAGCATTTAGCGTAGCGCATTTGCATTTCCAGAGCTCTAGTTGGGACGCAAGCGTCCCGAGTAGAAGCAACAGGTTAACAACTGCCGTCTCTAATATCATTAAGGAAGTCTCATGTTTTTGATCACCTGAGTTAGAATAAGCTGTAAACCGTATTATATAACAAGAGAGTTTTCCATCTATATTCTTCGTAGCTGTCTGTTTACCAACCCGGTGCTTCTCGTGGACGGTGATTTTAACGGGAAACTGAAATCCTGTTTTTACCTTGTTTTCTTTTATCAGCATGTTACCTGTGCAACTACAGGTGACTAAACTGTAGTCCACCTTTACTCCACACAGAGACGCGTACAAAGCTCTCTCTCTCACCCTCATTTAGACACATCTGACCATAACTCTATCCTCCTGATTCCAGTTTACAAGCAAAAAAACTCAAACAGGAAGTGGTCTAATGAAGAGGAGACTAAAGCTACCGGACCTTCGATAGCACAGACTGATTAATCTGATAACACCATCCGATGTTTAACACATCAGTCACGGCTTCATTAATAAGTGTGTCGACGATGTCGTCCCCACAGTGACCGTACGTACATATCCCAACCAGAAGCCATGGATTACAGGTAACATCCACACTGAGCTAAAGGCTAGAGCTGCAGCTTTCAAGGAGCGGGTCTCTAACCCGGACGCTTATAAGAAATCCAGCTACGACCTCCGACAAGTCATCAAACAGGCAAAGCATCAATACAGTACTAAGAACGAATCCTACTACACCGTCTCTGACGCTCGTTGGAAGTGTCAACGCTCGCAAACTATCACGGATTATAAAGGGAAACCCAGCCGCGAGCTGCCAAATATATTAGCCTACCAGACAAACTAAATGCCTTCTATGCTCGCTTCGAGGCAAGCAACAGGGTCAAATAAAAGTCACAGTGGTTGTAGAGGGTGCAACAGGTCAGTACATAAGGAGTAAATGTCACTTAGCTTTTCATAGCCGAGCATTCAGACTTCGAAATAGCATGTGCGGCAGAGAGAGAGAGAGTTAAGAACAGTCTGGGACAAGGTAGTGCATCCGGTGAACAGGTCAGGGTTCCGTAGCCGCATATTTTTTTCCATTTTCAGTGATCAGATTTTCGTGCACTTTTCGATGAAACGCACGTTCTGTTATAGTCACAGCCGTGATTTAACCAGTTTTATAAACGTCTGAGTGTTTTCTATCCACACATACTAATCATATGCATATACTATATTCCTGGCCTGAGTAGCAGGGCGCTGAAATGTGCGCGATTTTTAACAGAATGTTCGAAAAAGTAGGGGGTAGGAGTAACAGGTTAAACTGGAGCAGCAGCACTATTGACTATTGCTCCAAAGATCCTGGAGGCTGAGACAAGGGGGATCGGGAGACACTGTGGCCCCGGACGACAATACCCCCGGACAGGGCCAACCAGGCAGGATATAACCCCACCCACTTTGTCTAAAGCACACACCCCAAAACACTATCAACAGACCAGCATCCTACTACCCCGAGACAAGGGCAAGTATAGCCCTCGAAGATTTCCTTCACTGCATGAGCCAGAGGGGCGACAAACAGGACAGGAAGATCACGTCAGTGACTCAACCCACTCAAGTGATGCACCCCTCCTAGGGACGGCATGGAAGAGCACCAGTAAGCCAGTGACTTAGCCCCCGTAATAGGGTTAGAGGCAGAGAATCCCAGCGGAGAGAGGGGAACCGGCCAGGCAGAGACAGCAAGGGCGGTTTGTTGCTCCAGAGCATTTCCGTTCACCTTCACACTCCTGGGCCAGACTACACTCAATCATAGGACCCACTGAAGAGATGAGTCTTCAATAAAGACTTAAAGGTTGAGGCCGAGTCTGCATCTCTCCCATGGGTAGGCAGACCGTTCCATAAAAATGGAGCTCTATAGGAGAAAGCCCTGCCTCCAACTGTTTGCTTAGAAATTCTAGGGACAATTAGGAGGCCTGTGTCTTGTGACCGTAGCGTACGTGTAGGTATGTACGGCAGGACCAAATCAGAGAGATAGGTAGGAGCAAGCCCATGTAATGCTTTGTAGGTTAGCAGTAACACCTTGAAATCAACTCTAGTGACAAAAGCATGGATACATTTTTTCTGCATCATCTTTGGACAGAAAGTTTCTGATTTTTGCAATGTTACATAGATGAAAAAAAGCTGTCCTTGAAACAGTCTTGATATGTTCGTCAAAAGAGGGTCCAGAGTAACGCCGAGGTCCTTCACAGTTTTATTTGAGACAACCATAAAGATTAATTATCAGATTCAACAGAAGATCTCTTTGTTTCTTGGGACCTAGAACTAGCATCTCTGTTTTGTCCGAGTTTAAATGTAAAAAATATGCCGCCATCCACTTCCTCATGTCTTTGTCTATCACACTCTATCACACTCTATCACACTATATCACACTCTATCACACTCTATCACACTCTATCACACTCTATCACACTATAAAACACTCTATCACACTATAACACACTTTATCACACTATAACACACTATATCACACTATAACACACTCTATCACACTATAACACACTCTATCACACTATAACACACTATATCACACTATAACACACTCTATCACACTCTATCACACTATATCACACTCTATCACACTCTATCACACTCTATCACACTATATCACACTCTATCACACTCTATCACACTCTATCACACTATAAAACACTCTATCACACTATAACACACTCTATCATACTATATCACACTATATCACACTATAACACACTCTATCACACTATATCACACTATATCACACTCTATCACACTCTATCACACTCTATCACACTATATCACACTCTATCACACTCTATCACACTCTATCACACTATAAAACACTCTATCACACTATAACACACTCTATCACACTATAACACTCTATATCACACTATAACACACTCTATCACACTATATCACACTATAACACACTCTATCACACTCTATCACACTATATCACACTATAACACACTATATCACACTATAACACACTATATCACACTATAACACACTCTATCACACTATATCACACTATAACACACTCTATCACACTCTATCACACTATATCACACTATATCACACTATAACACACTATCACACTCTATCACACTATATCACATATCACACTATAACACACTATATCACACACACTCTATCACACTCTATCACACTATATCACACTATAACACACTCTATCACACTATATCACACTATAACACACTATAACACACTCTATCACACTATATCACACTATATCACACTATACTCTCACACTCTATCACACTATATCACACTATATCACACTATAACACACTCTATCACACTATATCACACTATATCACACTATAACACACTATATCACACTATAACACACTATATCACACTATAACACACTATATCACACTCTATCACACTATAACACACTATAACACACTATATCACACTCTATCACACTATAACACACTATAACACACTATATCACACTATAACACACTATAACACACTATATCACACTATAACACACTATATCACACTCTATCACACTATAACACACTCTATCACACTATATCACACTCTATCACACTATAACACACTATAACACACTATATCACACTATATCACACTCTATCACACTATAAAACACTATAAAACACTATATCACACTATATCACACTATATCACACTCTATCACACTATATCACACTCTATCACACTATAACACACTCTATCACACTATAACACACTATAACACACTCTATCACACTATAACACACTATATCACACTCTATCACACTATAACACACTATAACACACTCTATCACACTATATCACACTCTATCACACTATAACACACTATAACACACTATATCACACTATATCACACTCTATCACACTATAAAACACTATAAAACACTATATCACACTATATCACACTCTATCACACTATATCACACTCTATCACACTATAACACACTCTATCACACTATAACACACTATAACACACTCTATCACACTATAACACACTCTATCACACTATAACACACTATATTTACATTTAAGTCATTTAGCAGACGCTCTTATCCAGAGCGACTTACAAATTGGTGCTTTCACCTTATGACATCCAGTGGAACAGCCACTTTACAATAGTGCATCTAGGTCTTTTAAGGGGGGTGAGAAGGATATCACACTCTATCACACTATAACACACTATAACACACTATATCACACTCTATCACACTATATCACACTCTATCACACTCTATCACACTATAACACACTATAACACACTATATCACACTATATCACACTATAAAACACTATAACACACTATATCACACTCTATCACACTATAACACACTATAACACACTATATCACACTCTATCACACTATAAAACACTATAACACACTATATCACACTATATCACACTATAACACACTCTATCACACTATATCATACTATATCACACTATATCACACTATATCACACTCTATCACACTCTATCACACTATAACACACTATATCACACTATATCATACTATATCACACTATATCACACTATATCACACTCTATCACACTCTATCACACTCTATCACACTATATCACACTATAACACACTATATCACACTCTATCACACTATAAAACACTATAACACACTATATCACACTATAACACACTCTATCACACTCTATCACACTATAACACACTCTATCACACTATAACACACTCTATCACACTATAACACACTATAACACACTATAACACACTATAACACACTATATCACACTATATCACACTATATCACACTCTATCACACTATAACACACTATCACACTATAACACACTCTATCACACTATAACACACTATAACACACTATAACACACTATATCACACTATAACACACTCTATCACACTCTATCACACTATAACACACTCTATCACACTATAACACACTATATTTACATTTAAGTCATTTAGCAGACGCTCTTATCCAGAGCGACTTACAAATTGGTGCTTTCACCTTATGACATCCAGTGGAACAGCCACTTTACAATAGTGCATCTAGGTCTTTTAAGGGGGGGGGGGGGGTGAGAAGGATATCACACTCTATCACACTATATCACACTATAACACACTATATCACACTATATCACACTATATCACACTATATCACACTATAACACACTATATCACACTATATCACACTATATCACACTATATCACACTCTATCACACTATAACACACTATAACACACTATATCACACTCTAAAACACTATAACACACTATATCACACTCTATCACACTATAACACACTATAACACACTATAACACACTATAACACACTATATCACACTCTAAAACACTATAACACACTATATCACACTCTATCACACTCTATCACACTCTATCACACTATAACACACTATAACACACTATATCACACTATATCACACTCTATCACACTATAAAACACTATATCACACTATAACACACTATAACACACTATAACACACTATAACACACTATAACACACTATATCACACTCTATCACACTATAACACACTATATCACACTCTATCACACTATAAAACACTATATCACACTCTATCACACTATAACACACTATAACACACTATATCACACTATATCACACTATAAAACACTATAACACACTATATCACACTATATCACACTATATCACACTATATCACACTCTATCACACTATATCACACTATAACACACTATAACACACTATATCACACTATATCACACTATATCACACTCTATCACACTCTATCACACTATAACACACTCTATCACACTATAACACACTATAACACACTATAAAACACTATAACACACTATATCACACTATATCACACTATATCACACTATATCACACTCTATCACACTATAACACACTATAACACACTATAACACACTATATCACACTATATCACACTCTATCACACTATATCACACTCTATCACACTCTATCACACTATAACACACTCTATCACACTATATCACACTATATCACACTATAAAACACTATAACACACTATATCACACTATATCACACTATATCACACTATATCACACTATAACACACTATAACACACTATAACACACTATATCACACTCTATCACACTATATCACACTATATCACACTATATCACACTCTATCACACTATAACACACTCTATCACACTATATCACACTCTATCACACTCTATCACACTATAACACACTATATCACACTATATCACACTCTATCACACTCTATCACACTATATCACACTATAACACACTATAACACACTATATCACACTATAAAACACTATAACACACTATAACACACTATATCACACTATATCACACTATATCACACTCTATCACACTATAACACACTATATCACACTATATCACACTATATCACACTATCACACTATAACACACTATATCACACTATATCACACTAATCACACTATATCACACTATCACACTATATCACACTATATCACACACTATATCACACTATATCACACTATAAACACACTATATCACACTATATCACACTATAACACACTATATCACACTATACTATCACACTATATCACACTATATCACACTATAAAACACTATATCACACTGTATCACACTATATCACACTATACACTATATCACACTATATCACACTATCATATCACACTATATCACACTATATCACACTATATCACACTATAACACACTATATCACACTCTATCACACTATATCACACTATAACACACTCTATCACACTATAACACACTATAACACACTATATCACACTATATCACACTATATCACACTATATCACACTATATACACACTATATACACACTCTATCACACTATATCACACTATAACACACTATATCACACTATAACACACTATATCACACTATATCACACTATAACACACTATATCACACTATATCACACTATAACACACTATAACACACACACTATATCACACTATATCACACTATATCACACTATAACACACTATAACACACTATATCACACTATATCACACTATAACACACTATATCACACTATATCACACTATATCACACTATATCACACTATAACACACTCTATCACACTATATCACACTATATCACACTATAACACACTATATCACACTATATCACACTATAAAACACTATATCACACTATAACACACTCTATCACACTATATCACACTATATCACACTATATCACACTATAACACACTATATCACACTATAACACACTATATCACACTATATCACACTATAACTATATCACACTATAAACACTATAACACACTCTATCACACTATATCACACTATATCACACTATAACACACTATATCACACTATATCACACTATATCACACTATAATCACACTATAACACACTATAAAACACTATATCACACTATATCACACTATAACACACTCTATCACACTATATCACACTATATCACACTATATACACACTATATACACACTCTATCACACTATATCAACACACTATATCACACTATAACACACTATATCACACTATATCACACTATAACACTATATACACACTATATCACACTATAAACACTATATCACACTATAAACACACTATAACACACTCTATCACACTATATCACACTATAACACACTATATCACACTATAACACACTATAACACACTATAACACACTATAAAACACTATATCACACTATAACACACTATCACACTATAACACACTATATCACACTATAACACACTATAACACACTCTATCACACTATAACACACTATATCACACTATAACACACACTATCACACTATAACACACTATATCACACTATAACACACTATAACACACTATATCACACTATATCACACTATAACACACTATATCACACTATAACACACTCTATCACACTATAACACACTATATCACACTATAACACACTATAACACACTATATCACACTATAACACACTATAACACACTCTATCACACTATATCACACTATATCACACTATAACACACTATAACACACTATATCACACTATATCACACTATAACACACTATAACACATCATAACACACTATATCACACTATAACACACTATATCACACTATATCACACTATAACACACTATAACACACTATAAACACTATATCACACTATATCACACTATAACACACTCTATCACACTATATCACACTATAACACACTCTATCACACTATAACACACTATATCACACTATATCACACTCTATCACACTCTATCACACTATATCACACTATAACACACTCTATCACACTATATCACACTATAACACACTATAACACACTCTATCACACTATATCACACTATATCACACTCTATCACACTCTATCACACTCTATCACACTATATCACACTCTATCACACTATAACACACTCTATCACACTATAACACACTCTATCACACTCTATCACACTATAACACACTATATCACACTATAACACACTATATCACACTATAACACACTATATCACACTCTATCACACTATAACACACTATAACACACTATATCACACTCTATCACACTATAACACACTATAACACACTATATCACACTATAACACACTATAACACACTATATCACACTATAACACACTATATCACACTCTATCACACTATAACACACTCTATCACACTATATCACACTCTATCACACTATAACACACTATAACACACTATATCACACTATATCACACTCTATCACACTATAAAACACTATAAAACACTATATCACACTATATCACACTATATCACACTCTATCACACTATATCACACTCTATCACACTATAACACACTATATCACACTATAACACACTATAACACACTATATCACACTATAACACACTATATCACACTATATCACACTATAACACACACTATAACACACTATATCACACTCTATCACACTATATCACACTATAACACACTATATCACACTATATCACACTCTATCACACTATAAAACACTATAAAACACTATATCACACTATATCACACTCTATCACACTATATCACACTATAACACACTATAACACACTATATCACACTATAACACACTATAACACACTATATCACACTATAACACATATCACACTATAACACATTTACATTTAAGTCATTTAGCAGATATCCAGCACTTACAAATCACTTATGACATCCAGTAACACACTTTTATAATAGTGCATCTATATATCACACTATATCACACTATAACACACTATAACACACTATATCACACTCTATCACACTATATCACACTATCACACTCTATCACACTATAACACACTATAACACACTATATCACACTATATCACACTATAAACACTATAACACACTATATCACACTCTATCACACTATAACACACTATATCACACTATATCACACTCTATCACACTATAAACACTATAACACACTATATCACACTATATCACACTATATCACACTATATCACACTATATCACACTATATCACACTATATCACACTATATCACACTATATCACACTATATCACACTATATCACACTATATCACACTATATCACACTATATCACACTATATCACACTATATCACACTATATCACACTATATCACACTCTATCACACTATAACACACTATAACACACTATATCACACTATAACACACTCTATCACACTATATCACACTATATCACACTATATCACACTATATCACACTATAACACACTATAACACACTATAACACACTATAACACACTATAACACACTATATCACACTATAACACACTATCACACTCTATCACACTATAACACACTCTATCACACTATAACACACTCTATCACACTATAACACACTCTATCACACTATAACACACTATAACACACTATAACACACTATAACACACTATATCACACTATAACACACTCTATCACACTCTATCACACTATAACACACTCTATCACACTATAACACACTCTATCACACTATAACACACTATAACACACTATAACACACTATATCACACTATAACACACTCTATCACACTCTATCACACTATAACACACTCTATCACACTATAACACACTATATACATTTAAGTCATTTAGCAGACACTATAGACACACTATAACACACTATATGACATCCAGTGGAACAGCCACTTTACAATATCACACTATATAACACACTATCTATATCACACTATATCACACTATAACACACTATAACACACTATATCACACTCTATCACACTATATCACACTATAACACACTATATCACACTATATCACACTATATCACACTATATCACACTATAAACACACTATATCACACTATATCACACTATATCACACTATCACACTATAACACACTATAACACACTATATCACACTATATCACACTCTAACACACTATAACACACTATATCACACTCTATCACACTATAACACACTATAACACACTATAACACACTATAACACACTATATCACACTCTAAAACACTATAACACACTATATCACACTATCACACTCTATCACACTCTATCACACTATAACACACTATAACACACTATATCACACTATATCACACTCTATCACACTATAAAACACTATATCACACTATAACACACTATAACACACTATAACACACTATAACACACTATAACACACTATATCACACTATATCACACTATATCACACTATATCACACTATCACACTATCACACTATATCACACTCTATCACACTATAACACACTATAACACACTATATCACACTATATCACACTATAAAACACTATAACACACTATATCACACTATATCACACTATATCACACTATATCACACTATAACACACTATAACACACTATAACACACTATAACACACTATATCACACTATATCACACTATATCACACTCTATCACACTCTATCACACTATAACACACTCTATCACACTATAACACACTATAACACACTATAAAACACTATAACACACTATATCACACTATATCACACTATATCACACTATATCACACTATATCACACTATAACACACTATAACACACTATAACACACTATATCACACTATATCACACTCTATCACACTATATCACACTCTATCACACTCTATCACACTATAACACACACTATCACACTATATCACACTATATCACACTATAAAACACTATAACACACTATATCACACTATATCACACTATATCACACTATATCACACTATAACACACTATAACACACTATAACACACTATATCACACTATATCACACTATATCACAATATCACACTATCACACTCTATCACACTATAACACACTATACACACACTATAACACACTATAACACACTATATCACACTATATCACACTATAACACACTATAACACACTATATCACACTATATCACACTATATCACACTCTATCACACTATAACACACTATATCACACTATAACACTATATCACACTATACACACTATAACACACTATATCACACTCTATCACACTCTATCACACTATATCACACTATAACACACTATAACACACTATAACACACTATATCACACTATATCACACTATACACTCTATCACACACTATATCACACTATAATCACACTATCACAATCACACTATATCACACTATAACACACTATATCACACTCTATCACACTATATCACACTATATCACACTATCTATCACACTATAACACACTATAACACACTATATCACACTATAACACACTATATCACACTATATCACACTATAACACACTATAACACACTATATCACACTATAACACACTATAACACACTATAACACACTATATCACACTATATCACACTATATCACACTATAACACACTATAACACACTATATCACACTATATCACACTATATCACACTATAACACACTATAACACACTATATACACTCTATCACACTATATCACACTATAACACACTATATCACACTATATCACACTATAAAACACTATAACACACTATAACACACTATATCACACTCTATCACACTATATATCACACTATATCACACTCTATCACACTATATCACACTATATCACACTATAACACACTATATCACACTATATCACACTATATCACACTCTATCACACTATATCACACTATATCACACTATATCACACTATAACACACTATATCACACTATATCACACTATATCACACTCTATCACACTATATCACACTATAACACACTCTATCACACTATAACACACTATAACACACTATATCACACTATATCACACTCTATCACACTATATCACACTATATACACACTATATACACACTCTATCACACTATATCACACTATAACACACTATATCACACTATAACACACTATATCACACTATATCACACTATAACACACTATATCACACTCTATCACACTATAACACACTATAACACACTATATCACACTATATCACACTATATCACACTATATCACACTATATCACACTATAACACACTATAACACACTCTATCACACTATATCACACTATAACACACTATAACACACTATATCACACTATATCACACTATATCACACTATAACACACTATAACACACTATAAAACACTATATCACACTATAACACACTCTATCACACTATAAAACACTATATCACACTATAACACACTATAACACACTCTATCACACTATATCACACTATAACACACTATATCACACTATATCACACTATAACACACTATAACACACTATATCACACTATATCACACTCACACTATCACACTATAACACACTATATCACACTATAACACACACTATCACACTATAACACACTATAACACACTATAACACACTCTATCACACTATATCACACTATATCACACTATATACACACTCTATCACACTATAACACACTATATCACACTCTATCACACTATATCACACTATATCACACTATATACACACTATATACACACTCTATCACACTATATCACACTATAACACACTATATCACACTATAACACACTATATCACACTATATCACACTATAACACACTATATCACACTCTATCACACTATAAAACACTATATCACACTATAACACACTATAACACACTCTATCACACTATATCACACTATAACACACTATATCACACTATATCACACTATAACACACTATATCACACTATAACACACTATATCACACTATAACACACTCTATCACACTATAACACACTATATCACACTATAACACACTCTATCACACTATAACACACTATATCACACTATAACACACTATAACACACTATATCACACTATATATCACACTATAACACACTCTATCACACTATAACACACTATATCACACTATAACACACTATAACACACTATATCACACTCTATCACACTATAACACACTATATCACACTATAACACACTCTATCACACTATAACACACTATATCACACTATAACACACTATAACACACTATATCACACTATAACACACTATAACACACTCTATCACACTATATCACACTATATCACACTATAACACACTATAACACACTATCACACTATATCACACTATAACACACTATAACACACTCTATCACACTATATCACACTATAACACACTATATCACACTATATCACACTATAACACACTATAACACACTATAAAACACTATATCACACTATAACACACTATAACACACTCTATCACACTATATCACACTATAACACACTATATCACACTATATCACACTATAACACACTATAACACACTATAAAACACTATATCACACTATATCACACTATAACACACTATAACACACTCTATCACACTATATCACACTATAACACACACTATCACACTATAACACACTATAACACACTATAACACACTATAACACACTCTATCACACTATAACACACTATAAAACACTATATCACACTCTATCACACTATATCACACTATATCACACTATAACACACTATATCACACTATAACACACTATAACACACTATAACACACTATATCACACTCTATCACACTATAACACACTCTATCACACTATAACACACTATAACACACTATAACACACTATATCACACTCTATCACACTATAACACACTCTATCACACTATATCACACTATAACACACTATAACACACTATAACACACTATAAAACACTATATCACACTCTATCACACTATAACACACTCTATCACACTATATCACACTATAACACACTATAACACACTATAACACACTCTATCACACTATAACACACTAGAAAACACTATATCACACTCTATCACACTATAACACACTATAACACACTCTATCACACTATATCACACTATATCACACTATAACACACTCTATCACACTATAACACACTATAAAACACTATATCACACTCTATCACACTATAACACACTATATCACACTATATCACACTCTATCACACTCTATCACACTCTATCACACTATATCACACTATAACACACTCTATCACACTATATCACACTATAACACACTATAACACACTCTATCACACTATATCACACTATATCACACTATATACACACTATATACACTCTATCACACTATAACACACTATATCACACTATAACACACTATATCACACTATATCACACTATAAAACACTATAACACACTATATCACACTATACTATATCACACTATATCACACTATATCACACTATATCACACTATAACACACTATAACACACTATATCACACTATATCACACTATATCACACTATAACACACTATATCACACATATCACACTATATCACACTATAACACACACTATCACACTATAACACACTATAACACACTATAACACACACACATAACACACTATATCACACTATAACACACTATATCACACTCTATCACACTATATCACACTATATCACACTATAACACACTATATCACACTATAACACACTATAACACACTATAACACACTATATCACACTATATCACACTATAACACACTATATCACACTATAACACACTATAACACACTATAACACACTATATCACACTATATCACACTATAACACACTATATCACACTATAACACACTATCACACTATAACACACTATATCACACTATATCACACTATATCACACTATAACACACTCTATCACACTATATCACACTATAACACACTATAACACACTATAACACACTCTATCACACTATAACACACTATCACACTATATCACACTATCACACTATAACACACTATAACACACTATATCACACTATATCACACTATATCACACTATACACACACTATCACACTATATCACACTATATATATCACACTATCACACTATAACACACTATATCACACTATATCACACTCTATCACACTATATCACACTATATACACACTATATACACACTATAACACACTATAACACACTATAACACACTCTATCACACTATATCACACTATATCACACTATACACACTATATCACACTATAACACACTATATCACACTATAACACACTATATCACACTATATCACACTATAATCACACTATATCACACTATAACACACTATATCACACACTATATCACACTATATCACACTATAACACACTATATCACACTATAACACACTATATCACACTATATCACACTATAACACACTATATCACACTATATCACACTCTATCACACTATAACACACTATATCACACTATAACACACTCTATCACACTATATCACACTATAACACACTATAACACACTATATCACACTATATCACACTATAACACACTATAACACACTATAACACACTATAACACACTATATCACACTATATCACACACTATATCACACTATATCACACTATATCACACTATATCACACTATATCACACTATATCACACTATAACACTATATATCACACTATATCACATCTATCACACTCTATCACACTATATCACACTATAACACACTATAACACACTATATCACACTATATCACACTCTATCACACTATAACACACTATATCACACTCTATCACACTATAACACACTCTATCACACTATATCACACTATAACACACTATAACACACTATAACACACTATATCACACTCTATCACACTATATCACACTATATCACACTATATCACACTATATCACACTATAACACACTATATCACACTATATCACACTATATATATCACACTATATCACACTATATCACACTATATCACACTATATCACACTATAAAACACTAAGTATCACACTATATCACACTATATCACACTATATCACACTATACTCACACTATCACACTATATCACACTATAAAAACACACTATCTATCACACTATATCACACTATATACACTACACTATAACACACTATATCACACTATAACACACTATATCACACTATATCACACTATACTATATCACACTCTATCACACTATAAAACACTATATCACACTATATAACACTCTATCACACACTATAACACACTATATCACACTATATCACACTATAACACACTATAACACACTATAAAACACTATATCACACTATAACACACTCTATCACACTATAACACACTATATCACACTATAACACATATCACACTATCACACTATCTATCACACTATACTATCACACTATAACACACTATATCACACTATAACACACTATAACACACTATATCACACTCTATCACACTATAACACACTATATCACACTATAACACACCTATCACACTATACTATACACACTATCTATAAACACACTATATCACACTATAACACACTATAACTATATCACACTATATCACTATAATACACTATAACACACTATATCACACTATAACACACTATAACACACTCTATCACACTATATAACACACTATATCACACTATAACACACTATATCACACTATACACACTATAACACACTATAACACACTATATCACACTATAACACACTATATCACACTATATCACACTATAACACACTATAACATAAAACACTATATCACACTATACACTATAACACACTATAACACACTCTATCACACTATATCACACTATAACACACACTATATAACACACTATAACACACTATAACACACTATAACACACTCTATCACACTATAACACACTATAAAACACTATATCACACTATATCACACTATACACACTATATCACACTATAACACACTATATCACACTATAACACACTATAACACACTATAACACACTATATCACACCCTATACTATAACACACTATAACACACTATAACACACTATAACACTATAACACACTATATCACACTATACACTATAACACACTATCACACTATATCACACTATAACACACTATAACACACTAAACACACTATAAAACACTATATCACACTCTATCACACTATAACACACTATAACACTATAACACACTATAACACACTATAACACACTCTATCACACTATAACACACTATAAACACTATATCACACTCTATCACACTATAACACACTATAACACACTCTATCACACTATATCACACTATATCACACTATAACACACTCTATCACACTATAACACACTATAAAACACTATATCACACTCTATCACACTATAACACACTATAATCACACTATATCACACTATACACTATAACACACTATATCACACTATAACACACTAAATCACACTATATCACACTATAACACACTATAACACACTATCACACTATATCACACTATCACACTATATACACTCTATCACACTATAACACACTATATCACACTATAACACACTATATCACACTATATCACACTATAAAACACACTATAACACACTATATCACACTCTATCACACTATATCACACTCTATCACAATCACACTATAACACACTATATCACACTCTATCACACTATATCACACTCTAACACACTATAACACACTCTATCACACTATATCACACTCTATCACACTATAACACACTATATACACTCTAACACACTATAACACACTCTATCACACTATATCACACTCTATCACACTCTATCACACTATAACACACTATATCACACTCTATCACACTATATCACACTCTATCACACTCTATCACACTATAACACACTATATCACACTCTATCACACTATAACACACTCTATCACACTATATCACACTATAACACACTATAACACACTCTATCACACTATATCACACTATATCACACTATATACACACTATATACACTCTATCACACTATAACACACTATATCACACTATAACACACTATATCACACTATATCACACTATAAAACACTATAACACACTATAACACACTATATCACACTCTATCACACTATATCACACTCTATCACACTCTATCACACTCTAACACACTATATCACACTATATCACACTATATCACACTATATCACACTATATCACACTATATCACACTATAACACACTATATCACACTATATCACACTATAACACACTCTATCACACTATATCACACTATATCACACTCTATCACACTCTATCACACTATATCACACTATAACACACTATAACACACTATATCACACTATATCACACTCTATCACACTATAACACACTATATCACACTCTATCACACTATAACACACTCTATCACACTATATCACACTATAACACACTATAACACACTATAACACACTATATCACACTATATCACACTATAACACACTATAACACACTATAACACACTATAACACACTATATCACACTATAACACACTATATCACACTATATCACACTATAACACACTATAACACACTATAACACACTATATCACACTATAACACACTATATCACACTATATCACACTATAACACACTATAACACACTATATCACACTATCACACTATATCACACTATATCACACTATAACACACTATAACACACTATAACACACTATATCACACTATAACACTATAACACACTATAACACACTCTATCACACTATAACACACTATATCACACTATATCACACTATATCACACTATATCACACTATATCACACTATATCACACTATATCACACTATATCACACTATATCACACTCTATCACACTATAACACACTATATCACACTATATCACACTATATCACACTATATCACACTCTATCACACTATAACACACTATAACACACTATAACACACTATAACACACTACACTATATCACACTATATCACACTATATCACACTATATCACACTATAACACACTATAACACACTATAACACACTATAACACACTATAACACACTATATCACACTATAACACACTATATCACACAAAATATAACACACTATAACACACTATAACACACTATAACACACTATAACACACTATATCACACTCTATCACACTATAACACACTATATCACACTATAACACACTATATCACACTATATCACACTATAACACACTATAACACTATATCACACTCTATCACACTATAACACACTATATCACACTATATCACACTATATCACACTATATCACACTATATCACACTATAACACACTATATCACACTATATCACACTATATCACACTATATCACACTATATCACACTCTATCACACTATAACACACTATATCACACTATATCACACTATATCACACTATATCACACTATATCACACTATATCACACTCTATCACACTATAACACACTATAACACACTATAACACACTATATCACACTCTATCACACTATAACACACTATATCACACTATATCACACTATATCACACTATATCACACTATATCACACTATAACACACTATATCACACTATCACTATATCACACTATATCACACTATATCACACTCTATCACACTATAACACACTATATCACACTATATCACACTATATCACAATCACACTATAACACACTATAACACACTATATCACACTATCACACTCTATCACACTATAACACACTATATCACACTATATCACACTCTATCACACTATAACACACTATATCACACTATAACACACTCTATCACACTATATCACACTATAACACACTATATCACACTATAACACACTATAACACACTATAACACACTATATCACACTATAACACACTATAACACACTATATCACACTCTATCACACTATATCACACTATATCACACTATATCACACTATATCACACTATATCACACTATAACACACTATATCACACTATATCACACTATAACACACTCTATCACACTATATCACACTATATCACACTCTATCACACTCTATCACACTATATCACACTATAACACACTATAACACACTATATCACACTATATCACACTATAACACACTATATCACACTCTATCACACTATAACACACTATATCACACTCTATCACACTATAACACACTATATCACACTATATCACACTATATCACATATCACACTATATCACACACTATATAACACACTATAACACACTATATCACACTATAACACACTATATCACACTATAACACACTATAACACACTATAACACACATAACACACTATAACACACTATAACACACTATAACACACTATATCACACTCTATCACACTATAACACACTATACACACTCTATCACACTATAACACACTATATCACACTATATCACACTATAACACACTATAACACACTATAACACACTATATCACACACACACTATAACACACTATAACACACTATATCACACTATATCACACTATATCACACTATAACACACTATAACACAATATAACACACTATAACACACTATAACACACTATATCACACTATATCACACTATAACACACTATAACACACTATAACACACTATAACACACTATAACACACTATATCACACTCTATCACAGATGATTGCCTATTTGTGTTGTTTGTATATAGTGTGTGTGTTTAAGTTGCGTGGACAGTATCAGTGGACAGTATCAGTGGACAGTATCAGTGGACAGTATCAGTGGACAGTATCAGTGGACAGTATCAGTGGACAGTATCAGTGGACAGTATCAGTGGACAGTATCAGTGGACAGTATCAGTGGACAGTATCAGTGGACAGACAGTATCAGTGGACAGTATCAGTGGACAGTATCAGTGGACAGTATCAGTGGACAGTATCAGTGGACAGTATCAGTGGACAGTATCAGTGGACAGGACTGTCCTTGTCTATCAGACAGTATCAGTGGACAGTATCAGTGGACAGTATCAGTGGACAGTATCAGTGGACAATCAACAGTATCATGGACAGTATCAGTGGACAGTATCAGTGGACAGTATCAGTGGACAGTATCAGTGGACAGTATCAGTGGACAGTATCAGTGGACAGTATCAGTGGAAAGTATCAGTGGACCGTATCAGTGACAGTATCAGTGGACAGTATCAGACAGTATCAGTGGACAGTATCAGTGGACAGTATCAGTGGACAGTATCAGTGGACAGTATCTGGACAGTATCAGTGGACAGTATCAGTGGACAGTATCAGTGGACAGTATCAGTGGACAGTATCAGTGGACCGTATCTGGACTATCTGGACAGTATCAGTGGACAGTATCAGTGGACAGTATCAGTGGACAGTATCAGTGGACCGTATCAGTGGGTATCCAGTATCAGGGACTCTGGACAGTATCAGTGGACAGTATCAGTGGACAGTATCAGTGGACAGTATAGGGACTCAGTGGGTATCCAGTATCAGTGGGACAGTATCAGTGGACAGTATCAGTGGACAGTATAGTGGACAGTATAGTGGACAGGACTGGTCTTCAGACAGTATCAGTGGACTCTGGTATCAGTGGACAGTATCAGTGACATCTGGACAGTATCAGGGACAGTATCAGTGGGTTCAGTATAGTGGACCTCAGTGGACAGTATCAGTGGACAGTATCAGTGACAGTATCAGTGGACAGTATCAGTGGACAGTATCAGTGGACAGTATCAGTGGACCGTATCAGTGGACAGTATCAGTGGACAGTATCAGTGGACAGTATCAGTGGACAGTATCAGGACAGTATCAGGGTTCAGTGGACAGTATCAGTGGACAGTATCAGTGGACAGTATCAGTGGACAGTATCAGTGGACCGTATCAGTGGACAGTATCAGTGGACAGTATCAGTGGACAGTATCAGTGGACAGTATCAGTGGACAGTATCAGTGGACCGTATCAGTGGACAGTATCAGTGGACAGTATCAGTGGACAGTATCAGTGGACAGTATCAGTGGACAGTATCAGTGGACAGTATCAGTGGACAGTATCAGTGGACCGTATCAGTGGACAGTATCAGTGGACAGTATCAGTGGACAGTATCAGTGGACAGTATCAGTGGACAGTATCAGTGGACAGTATCAGTGGACAGTATCAGTGGACAGTATCAGTGGACAGTATCAGTGGACAGTATCAGTGGACAGTATCAGTGGACAGTATCAGTGGACAGTATCAGTGGACAGTATCAGTGGACAGTATCAGTGGACAGGACTGTCCTTGTCTATCAGTGGAGGAATAGCTGCTGCTTCGGCAAAAACTAATGGGGAACTGAATGATGGTACCCTATTTCCTATCTAGTGCACTACTATAGACTAGGACTCTCCGGTGCACTATATAGGGACTAGGGCTCCATAGGGCTCTGGTCTAAAGTAGTGCACTATATAGGGACTAGGGTTCCAAGGGCTCTGGTCTAAAGTAGTGCACTATATAGGGACTAGGGTTCCAAAGGGCTCTGGTCTAAAGTAGTGCACTATATAGGGTCTAGGGTTCCATAGGGCTCTGGTCTAAAGTAGTGCACTATATAGGGACTAGGGTTCCATAGGGCTCTGGTCTAAAGTAGTGCACTATATAGGGACTAGGGTTCCATAGGGCTCTGGCCTAAAGTAGTGCACTATATAGGTACTAGGGCTCCATTGAGGACGCACACGGGGATCAGGGATTCAGAGAGCAGAGCTGCTCCCAGAGGACTGGGAGGCTGAGAGAGTTGCAGATTAAACTTCAGGTGCGTCTGTGTGTGTTTTGTGTGTGTGCGTGTGTGTGTGTGTGTGTGCTTGTGTGCGTGTGTTTGTGTGCGTGTGTGCGTGTCTCCTGGCTGATATAGACCCTGGTAGTGTTCCTAGTCCAGCCACGTAGCAGAGCAGAATGGAGATGAAATAGGAAGGTGATCATCATGAAGGGAAATTAGAATGAGCACCAGGGTCATTACTATCGATCGCTGCAGGAGAGAGGGAGGAAAGGAGAGAGGAGAGATAGATAGATAGATGGAGAAGAGAGAGGGAGGAAAGAGGAGAGGAGAGGGAGAGAGGAGAGATAGATATATAGATAGATAGATAGATAGATAGATAGATAGATAGATAGATAGATAGATAGATAGATAGATAGATAGATAGATAGATAGATGGAGGAGAGAGGGAGGAGAGAGAGATGGAGGGGAGAGAGAGATGTAGGAGAGAGCGATAGATGTAGGGAGAGAGGGAGGAGAGAGAGATGGAGGGGGGAGAGAGAGAGCTGGAGGAGAGAGAAATGGAGGGGAGATAGAGATGTAGGAGAGAGAGAGATGGAGGAGAGAGAGGGAGGAGAGAGATGGTGGGGAGAGAGATGGAGGAGAGGAGAGAGGGAAAGAGCAAGAGAGAGATAGATAGATAGATGGAGAGAGAGAGAGGGAGAGCGAGGAGGGGAGAGCAATCTCAGATCTAGACTGGTGGATTCAAATGATCATAGTTGTTCAAATTATCTTGATTATGTTCTTTCTCTCTCTCTCCTCCTCTCTCTCACGATCTCTCCTTCTCTCTCTCTCTCCCTCCTCTCTCTCACTATCTCTCCCTCCTCTCTCTCACGATCTCTCCTCTCTCTCTCTCTCTCTCTCTCTCTCTCTCTCTCTCCTTCTCTCTCTCTCTCTCTAATATATATATATATATATATCTTTCTCCCTCCCCCAGGTGGATCTCCATGTCCTGAAGGTGTTGACGGGTATCTCTACCCAGGGAGCGGTGTCCAAGGAGACCCAGAAGTCCTACTACGTCACCACCTTTAAGCTGGAGGTCAGCACCAATGGAGAGGACTGGATGGTCTACCGATACGGCAAGAACCACAAGGTAGGACTCGTGCAGCACGTGGGGATGTGTGAGCCTTTCTCCTGAAGGGTCCTGCTTGTGCCAGTGAATAGCTTTTCACGTGGCACCGACTGGTAAGACGCTTTGGGGGGGGGGGTGAGATCACACGTGCTAGTCAGGCAGAGGTCCTGGATTTGAGCTTCGGTGTCAGCCTCTGTGTCAGCTTCGGTGTCAGCTTCGGTGTCACTCTCAGTGTCAGCTTCGGTGTCAGCTTCGGTGTCAGCCTCAGTGTCAGCCTCGGTGTCACTCTCGGTGTCAGCCTCAGTGTCAGCCTCAGTGTCAGCCTCAGTGTCAGCTTCGGTGTCAGCCTCAGTGTCAGCCTCAGTGTCAGCCTCGGTGTCAGCCTCGGTGTCAGCTTCGGTGTCACTCTCAGTGTCAGCTTCGGTGTCAGTCTCGGTGTCAGCCTCGGTGTCAGCCTCGGTGTCACTCTCGGTGTCAGTCTCTGTGTCAACCTCTGTGTCAGCTTCGGTGTCAGCTTCGGTGTCAAATCAGCAGGAAGATACCGGAGGAAGTGGTAGCGTGACGTCCTTTATACACACACACACACACACACACACACACACACACACACACACAC
>NC_088396.1:54829134-54861606 GCF_034236695.1 Oncorhynchus nerka
TTCAGAAACACACTCAGGCAGAATGCCAACACAGAAACACACTCAGGCAGAATGCCAACACAGAAACACACTCAGGCAGAATGCCAACACAGAAACACACTCAGGCAGAATGCCAACACAGAAACACACTCAGGCAGAATACCAACACAGAAACACACTCAGGCAGAATGCCAACACAGAAACACACTCAGGCAGAATACCACACAGAAACACACTCAGGCAGAATGCCAACACAGAAACACACTCAGGCAGAATGCCAACACAGAAACACACTCAGGCAGAATGCCAACACAGAAACACACTCAGGCAGAATGCCAACACAGATACACACTCAGGCAGAATGCCAACACAGATACACACTCAGGCAGAATGCCAACACAGAAAAACACACTCAGGCAGAATGCCAACACAGAAACACACTCAGGCAGAATGCCAACACAGAAAAACACTCAGGCAGAATACCACACAGAAACACACTCAGGCAGAATGCCAACACAGAAAAACACACTCAGGCAGAATGCCAACACAGAAACACACTCAGGCAGAATGCCAACACAGAAACACACTCAGGCAGAATGCCAACACAGAAACACACTCAGGCAGAATGCCAACACAGAAACACACTCAGGCAGAATGCCAACACAGATACACACTCAGGCAGAATGCCAACACAGAAACACACTCAGGCAGAATGCCAACACAGAAACACACTCAGGCAGAATGCCAACACAGAAACACACTCAGGCAGAATGCCAATGAGGGGAGGCGAAGAAGGAACAGGGGAATAGCTGTGTCCATTCATTCTGGTGTGTGACAGGTTAGCCAACCCAATGGGTTCCACAGTGGGTGTCTCTCCTCACCGGTTACAGAGCAGAGAGAGACGCGTTCATTATCAGAATCCATATCCCGACCCATCTCACTTCCTACTCTCTTTCTCTCACTCTCCTGTCTCCCTCCTCTCCCATCTCTCTCCTGTCTCTCTCTTCCCCTCTCTTCCCCTCTCCACTCTCTTCCCCTCTCCCCCCTCTCCCTTCTCCCCCTCTCTTCCCTCTCTTCCCCTCTCCCCCTCTCCCCCTCTCCCCTCTCTTCCCCCTCTCCCCTCTCCCCTCTCTTCCCCTCTCTTCCCCTCTCCCTCTCTTCCCCTCTCCCCCTCTCCCCCTCTTCCCCTCTCTTCCCTCTCCCCCTCTTCCCTCTCTTCCCCTCTCTTCCCCTCTCTTCCCTCTCCCCCTCTTCCCCTCTCCCCCTCTTCCCCTCTCTTCCCCTCTCCCCCTCTTCCCCTCTTTCCCTCTCTTCCCCTCCCCTCTCTTCCCCTCTCCCCCTCTTTCCCTCTCTTCCCCTCTCCCCTCTCTTCTCCTCTCCCCTCTCTTCCCCACTCCCCTCTCTTCCCTTCTCCCCTCTCTTTCCTCTCCTCCCACTCTTCCCTGACGATTAGGGCTGAAAAATGTCCTAGCAGCTATCCTTCTGGGACTCGCTCTCTGCCTGTGATTACTACATTACCCAGAGGCCTTAGGGTAATCACTCACTGTCCAATCGGACCACAGGCCTCTCAGGCTTCTACACTGAGCATACCTGGATGGTTCTGTTGTATCTGTGTAGTAGTGGTCCTGTTCTCAGTTCTTCTTCTGTTGTATCTGTGTAGTAGTGGTCCTGGTCTCAGTTCTTCTTCTGTTGTATCTGTGTAGTAGTGGTCCTGGTCTCAGTTCTTCTTCTGTTGTATCTGTGTAGTAGTGGTCCTGATCTCAGTTCTTCTTCTGTTGTATCTGTGTAGTAGTGGTCCTGGTCTCAGTTCTTCTTCTGTTGTATCTGTGTAGTAGTGGTCCTGGTCTCAGTTCTTCTTCTGTTGTATCTGTGTAGTAGTGGTCCTGATCTCAGTTCTTCTTCTGTTGTATCTGTGTAGTAGTGGTCCTGGTCTCAGTTCTTCTTCTGTTGTATCTGTGTAGTAGTGGTCCTGGTCTCAGTTCTTCTTCTGTTGTATCTGTGTAGTAGTGGTCCTGATCTCAGTTCTTCTTCTGTTGTATCTGTGTAGTAGTGGTCCTGGTCTCAGTTCTTCTTCTGTTGTATCTGTGTAGTAGGTGTCATTATCTCAGATCTTCTTCTCTTTTCGGTCCTCTTATCGCGTAGCCAATCCAGAATGGTTTCTAAATGGTCTCCTCCTGAGGCTTTTTCCTAATTCACACATGCCTATCTGCAGGCCATCATGCAGTCCACTGCAATCCACTATACTCCATGCTAGGAATACAAGCATTTCGCTACACCCGCAATAACATCTGATAAAAATTGTGTTTGTGACCAATAACATTTGTATCCATCCCCATTTCCAAAGAGCTGCCTCTTTTCCTGTTACCAAAGACATATTCCTCCAAAAGTATTCAATCAAATCAAATCAAATGTATTTATAAATCCCTTCGTACATCAGCTGATATCTCAAAGTGCTGTACAGAAACCCAGCCTAAAACCCCCAAACAGCAAAGCAATGCAGGTGTAGAAGCACGGTGGCTAGGAAAAACTCCCCTAGAAAGGCCAGAAGCTAGGAAGAAACCTAGAGAGGAACCAGGCTATGAGGCGTGGCCAGTCCTCTTCTGGCTGTACCGGGTGGAGATTATAACAGAACATGGCCAAGATGTTCAAACGTTCATAGATGACCAGCAGGAGATTATAACAGAACATGGCCAAGATGTTCAAACGTTCATAGATGACCAGCAGGAGATTATAACAGAACATGGTCAAATAATAATAATCACAGTAGTTGTTGAGGATGCAACAGATCAGCAACTCAGGAATAAATGTCAGTTGGCTTTTCATAGCCGATCATTCAGAGTATCTCTACCGCTCCTGCTGTCTCTAGAGAGTTGAAAACAGCAGGTCTGGGACAGGTAGCACGTCCGGTGAACAGGTCAGGGTTACATGTCTAAAGCCCCCCCCCACACACACACACACACACTATCAACAGACCAGCAACCTACTACCCCGAGACAAGCCCTCGAAGATCTCCTCCACCGCATGAGAGGGAGCGACAAACAGGACAGGAAGATCACGTCAGTGACTCAACCCACTCAGGTGACGCACCTGAGTAGAGAATCCCAGTGGAGAGAGGGGAACCAGCCAGGCAGAGACAGCATCCAGTGCCTTGCCATTCATCTTCGCACCCCTGGGCCAGTCTACAGTCAATCATAGTACCTACTGTAGAGATGAGTCTCTCACATGGGTAGGCAGACCGTTCCATAAAAATGGAGCTCTATAGGAGAAAGCCCTGCCTCCAGCTGTTTGCTTAGAAATTCTAGTGACAATTAGGAGGCCTGCGTCTTGTGACCGTAGTGTACGTGTAGGGATGTAGGGGCAGCAGGGTAGTCTAGTGGTTAGAGTGTAGAGGAGGTAGGTAGTCTAGTGGTTAGAGTGTAGAGGAGGTAGGTAGTCTAGTGGTTAGAGTGTAGAGGAGGTAGGTAGCCTAGTGGTTAGAGTGTAGAGGAGGTAGGTAGCCTAGTGGTTAGAGTGTAGAGGAGGTAGGTAGCCTAGTGGTTAGAGTGTAGGGGAGGCAGGTAGTCTAGTGGTTAGAGTGTAGAGGAGGTAGGTAGTCTAGTGGTTAGAGTGTAGGGGAGGCAGGTAGCCTAGTGGTTAGAGTGTAGGGGAGGCAGGTAGCCTAGTGGTTAGAGTGTAGAGGAGGTAGGTAGCCTAGTGGTTAGAGTGTAGAGGTGGCAGGTAGCCTAGTGGTTAGAGTGTAGAGGAGGTAGGTAGCCTAGTGGTTAGAGTGTAGGGGAGGCAGGTAGTCTAGTGGTTAGAGTGTAGAGGAGGTAGGTAGCCTAGTGGTTAGAGTGTAGAGGAGGTAGGTAGCCTAGTGGTTAGAGTGTAGGGGAGGCAGGTAGTCTAGTGGTTAGAGTGTAGAGGAGGTAGGTAGCCTAGTGGTTAGAGTGTAGAGGAGGTAGGTAGCCTAGTGGTTAGAGTGTAGGGGCGGCAGGTAGCCTAGTGGTTAGAGTGTAGAGGAGGTAGGTAGCCTAGTGGTTAGAGTGTAGAGGAGGTAGGTAGCCTAGTGGTTAGAGTGTAGAGGAGGTAGGTAGCCTAGTGGTTAGAGTGTAGAGGTGGCAGGTAGCCTAGTGGTTAGAGTGTAGAGGAGGTAGGTAGCCTAGTGGTTAGAGTGTAGAGGCGGCAGGGTAGCCTAGTGGTTAGAGTGTAGAGGTGGCAGGGTAGCCTAGTGGTTAGAGTGTAGGGGCAGGAGGGTAGCCTAGTGGTTAGAGTGTAGAGGAGGTAGGTAGCCTAGTGGTTAGAGTGTAGGGGCGGCAGGTAGCCTAGTGGTTAGAGTGTAGAGGAGGTAGGTAGCCTAGTGGTTAGAGTGTAGAGGAGGTAGGTAGCCTAGTGGTTAGAGTGTAGAGGAGGTAGGTAGCCTAGTGGTTAGAGTGTAGAGGAGGTAGGTAGCCTAGTGGTTAGAGTGTAGAGGAGGTAGGTAGCCTAGTGGTTAGAGTGTAGAGGAGGTAGGTAGCCTTGTGGTTAGAGTGTAGAGGAGGTAGGTAGCCTAGTGGTTAGAGTGTAGAGGCAGCAGGGTAGCCTAGTGGTTAGAGTGTAGAGGCAGCAGGGTAGCCTAGTGGTTAGAGTGTTGGACTAGTAACTGAAAAGTTGCTAGATCGAATCCCCGAGTTACAAGGTAAAAATCTGTCCTTCTGCCCCTGAACAGGCAGTGAACCCACTGTTCCTAGACCAGTTAACCCACTGTTCCTAGACCAGTTAACCCACTGTTCCTAGACCAGTTCACCCACTGTTCCTAGACCAGTTAACCCACTGTTCCTAGACCAGTTAACCCACTGTTCCTAGACCAGTTAACCCACTGTTCCTAGACCAGTTAACCCACTGTTCCTAGACCAGTTAACCCACTGTTCCTAGACCAGTTAACCCACTCTTCCTAGACCAGTTAACCCACTGTTCCTAGACCAGTTAACCCACTGTTCCTAGACCAGTTAACCCACTGTTCCTAGGCCAGTTAACCCACTGTTCCTAGACCAGTTAACCCACTGTTCCTAGACCAGTTAACCCACTGTTCCTAGACCAGTTCACCCACTGTTCCTAGACCAGTTCACCCACTGTTCCTAGACCAGTTAACCCACTGTTCCTAGACCAGTTAACCCACTGTTCCTAGACCAGTTAACCCACTGTTCCTAGACCAGTTAACCCACTGTTCCTAGACCAGTTAACCCACTGTTCCTAGACCAGTTAACCCACTCTTCCTAGACCAGTTAACCCACTGTTCCTAGACCAGTTAACCCACTGTTCCTAGACCAGTTAACCCACTGTTCCTAGACCAGTTAACCCACTGTTCCTAGATCAGTTAACCCACTGTTCCTAGACCAGTTAACCCACTCTTCCTAGACCAGTTAACCCACTGTTCCTAGACCAGTTAACCCACTGTTCCTAGACCAGTTAACCCACTGTTCCTAGACCAGTTAACCCACTGTTCCTAGACCAGTTAACCCACTGTTCCTAGACCAGTTATTGTAAGTAAGAATTTATTCTTAACTGTTAAATAAATCAGGACCAAATCAGATAGATAGGTAGGAGGAAGCCCATGTAATGCTTTGTAGGTTAGCAGTAAAACCTTGAAATCAGCACTAGCCTTGACAGGAAGCCAGTGTAAGGAGGCTTAGCACTGGAGTAACATGATCATGTTTTTAGGGGTTCTAGTCAAGATTCTAGCAGCCGTATTTAGCACTAACTGAAGTTTATTTAGTGCTTTATCCGGGGTAGCCAGAAAGTAGAGCATTGCAGTAATCTAACCTAGAAGTGACAAAAGCATGGATACATTTTTCTGCGTCTTTTTTGGACAAAAAGTTTGTCATTTTCTTTACAATGTTATGAAGATGGGAAAAAAGCTGTCCTTGAAATATTATGGTTATCAAAGTATTCAGATGATTCAGTCCTATAAGGACATATCAACGGTAGGCTTAGGCTATCTCTCTCTTGCTTATTGAGAAGGTAACACACACATAGGCCCTACCATTTACGGGAGCCGAGTATTTCTACTTAAGCAGAAGAGTGATGCGAATAGACATGCGTATAATTGTTGAAGCCAATTTCAACTATCAATCCACAATGGACTAGGAAGAGAACTCCAGCCATATTGGAGTTGATGACCAAGCAAAGACCTATAAAACTAGAGACAACGGCGTGTTAAAACCATCAAGCGCATTGATCTGCCAGTGAAAAGCCAAGACCTCGTCACGCCTACAATCAAAACCCAACCCTTTGGCACCGCCGCCAGTTACTGCACTCGTAATTGAGCGGAACTATTTCCCGACACGCCCCCCAGACCTACATTGCAAACCTCCAGTGCTAATATTTACCATTGTAGTGACATAGTCTTAGGTATAGCAGGTGGGAGTTTACCTGTGTCTGTCAACACTGCAGGTATAGCTGTTATATAGCAGGTGGGAGGTTTACCTGTGTCTGTCAACACTGCAGGTATAGCAGGTGGGGGTTTACCAGTGTCTGTCAACACTGCAGGTATAGCTGTTATATAGCAGGTGGGGGTTTACCTGTGTCTGTCAACACTGCAGGTATAGCTGTTATATAGCAGGTGGGGGTTTACCTGTGTCTGTCAACACTGCAGGTATAGCTGTTATATAGCAGGTGGGAGGTTGTACCTGTGTCTGTCAACACTGCAGGTATAGCTGTTATATAGCAGGTGGGTGGTTTACCTGTGTCTGTCAACACTGCAGGTATAGCTGTTATATAGCAGGTGGGAGGTTGTACCTGTGTCTGTCAACACTGCAGGTATAGCTGTTATATAGCAGGTGGGTGGTTTACCTGTGTCTGTCAACACTGCAGGTATAGCTGTTATATAGCAGGTGGGAGGTTGTACCTGTGTCTGTCAACACTGAAGGTATATCAGGTGGGGTTTATCTGAGTCACTCAGTGGGTGCATGTGTGTGTGTGTTTGTAGGTGGGCACAGAGCTCCATCTGCTGTAACTGTGTCAGAGCAGTGTGTGTGTGTGTGTGTGTGTGTGTGTGTGTGTGTGTGTGTGTGTGTGTGTCAGAGCGCTGTGTGTGTGTATGTCAGAGCAGTGTGTGTGTGTGTGTCAGAGCGGTGTGTGTGTGTGTCAAGGGAAATCACACACTCCCCAGTACCCAACACTCATTCCAACATGGCCCCAGAGCCAGAGCTCTATAATTACACTTCTACAATCCTATTAGGGTTTTATGGCCTTTAGTCAGTGTAGGGTCATTCTGAATTCTGGGTTAAAATCCCTCACTACAGCAAGACTACACACACACACACAAACACACACACACACACCGCACCACACCACACACACACCACACCACACCACACCACACACACACACACACACCACACCAAACCACACACACACACCACACCACACCACACACACACACACACACACACACACACAAACACACCCACACACACACACACAAACTCACCCACACCCACACCAGACCACACACACACACACACTGCACACCACACCACACACATAGCACACACACACACACACACACACACACACACACACACACACACACACACACACACACCACACACACCACACCACACCACACCACACACACACACACACACACACACACACCACACCACACCACACACACACACACACACACCACACCACACACACACACACCACACCACACCACACCACACACACACACACACACAGGTACACACACACACACACACTCTCACCTGTGTCACACACACACACAGGTACACACACTGTTACATACACACACACACACACAGTGTCTGTCAACCCTGTGGTCACACACAGGTATAACCCTCTGGTCTAGAGGACACTCTGGTTTATATAAACCCTGGTCTCTGTCAACACACACAGGTACACTCTATATAAACCCTCTGGTGGGACACTCTCTATATAAACCCTGTGGTCTGAGGACACTCTGGTCTCTATATAACCCTCTGGTCTAGAGGACACTCTGGTCTCTATCAAACCACTATGGTCTCTATATAAACCTCTGGTGGTCTATATACCCTGTGGTCTCAACACTCTGGTCTCTGTATATAAACCCTCTGGTCTAGAGGACACTCTGGTCTCTATATAAACCCTATGGTCTCTATATAAACACTCTGGTCTCTATATAAACCCTATGGTCTCTATATAAACTCTGGTCTAGAGGACACTCTGGTCTCTATATAAACCCTAAACCTCTGGTGTCTAGATAAACCTCTGGTCTAGAACACTCTGGTCTCTATATAAACCCTCTGGTCTCTAGGGGACACTCTGGTCTATATAAACCCTATGGTCTCTATATAAACACTCTGGTCTCTATATAAACCCTATGGTCTAGAGGACACTCTGGTCTCTATATAAACCCTGTGGTCTCTCTGGTCTCTATATAAACCCTCTGGTCTCTATATAAACCTCTGGTCTAGAGGACACTCTGGTCTCTATATAAACCCTCTGGTCTATATAAACCCCTGTGGTCTCTATATAAACCCTCTGGTCTCTATATAAACCCTGTGGTCTAGAGGACACTCTGGTCTATATAAACCCTATGGTCTAGAACACTCTATATAAACCCTGGTCTAGAGGACACTCTGGTCTCTATATAAACCCTCTGGTCTCTATATAAACCTCTGGTCTAGAGGACACTCTATATAAACCCTCTGGTCTAGAGGACACTCTGGTCTCTATAAACCCTCTGGTCTCTATATAAACCCTATGGTCTAGAGGACACTCTGGTCTCTATATAAACCCTATGGTCTAGAGGACACTCTGGTCTATATAAACCACTCTGGTCTCTATATAAACCCTCTGGTCTAGAGGACACTCTGGTCTCTATATAAACCCTGTGGTCTAGAGGACACTCTGGTCTCTATATAAACCCTGTGGTCTCTGGTCTCTATATAAACCCTCTGTCTCTATAAACACTCTGGTCTCTATATAAACCCTATGGTCTAGAGGACACTCTGGTCTCTATATAAACCCTATGGTCTAGAGGACACTCTCTATATAAACCCTATGGTCTAGAGGACACTGGTCTCTATATAAACCCTATGGTCTAGAGGACACTCTGGTCTCTATATAAACCCTGTGGTCTAGAGGACACTCTCTATATAAACCCTGTGGTCTAGAGGACACTCTGGTCTCTATATAAACCCTGTGGTCTAGAGGACACTCTGGTCTCTATAAACCCTATGGTCTAGAGGACACCTCTGGTCTCTATATAAACCCTCTGGTCTAGAGGACACACTATATAAACCCTATGGTCTCTATATAAACCCTATGGTCTAGAGGACACTCTGGTCTCTATATAAACCCTGTGGTCTAGAGGACACTCTGGTCTCTCTATATAAACCCTGTGGTCTAGAGGACACTCTGGTCTATATAAACCCTCTGAGGACACTCTAGGTCTCTATATAAACCCTCTGGTCTCTATATAAACCCTGTGGTCTAGAGGACACTCTATCTGGTCTCTATATAAACCCTCTATATAAACCCTATATAAACCCTATGGTCTAGAGGACACTCTGGTCTCTATATAAACCCTGTGGTCTAGAGGACACTCTGGTCTCTATATAAACCCTATGGTCTAGAGGACACTCTCTATATAAACCCTATGGTCTAGAGGACACTCTCTATATAAACCCTATGGTCTAGAGGACACTCTCTATATAAACCCTATGGTCTAGAGGACACTCTCTATATAAACCCTATGGTCTAGAGGACACTCTGGTCTCTATATAAACCCTATGGTCTAGAGGACACTCTCTATATAAACCCTATGGTCTAGAGGACACTCTGGTCTCTATATAAACCCTGTGGTCTAGAGGACACTCTGGTCTCTATATAAACCCTATGGTCTAGAGGACCCTCTGGTCTCTATATAAACCCTGTGGTCTAGAGGACACTCTGGTCTCTATATAAACCCTCTGGTCTCTATATAAACACTCTGGTCTCTATATAAACCCTATGGTCTAGAGGACACTCTGGTCTCTATATAAACCCTGTGGTCTAGAGGACACTCTCTATATAAACCCTATGGTCTAGAGGACACTCTCTATATAAACCCTATGGTCTAGAGGACACTCTGGTCTCTATATAAACCCTATGGTCTAGAGGACACTCTCTATATAAACCCTATGGTCTAGAGGACACTCTCTATATAAACCCTATGGTCTAGAGGACACTCTCTATATAAACCCTATGGTCTAGAGGACATTCTCTATATAAACCCTATGGTCTAGAGGACACTCTGGTCTCTATATAAACCCTATGGTATAGAGGACACTCTCTATATAAACCCTATAGTCTAGAGGACACTCTGGTCTCTATATAAACCCTGTGGTCTAGAGGACACTCTCTATATAAACCCTATGGTCTAGAGGATACTCTCTATATAAACCCTATGGTCTAGAGGACACTCTCTATATAAACCCTATGGTCTAGAGGACACTCTGGTCTCTATATAAACCCTATGGTCTAGAGGACACTCTCTATATAAACCCTATGGTCTAGAGGACACTCTGGTCTCTATATAAACCCTATGGTTTAGAGGACACTCTGGTCTCTACATAAACCCTGTGGTCTAGAGGACACTCTGGTCTCTATATAAACCCTGTGGTCTAGAGGACACTCTCTATATAAACCCTGTGGTCTAGAGGACACTCTGGTCTCTATATAAACCCTATGGTCTAGAGGACACTCTGGTCTCTATATAAACCCTCTGGTATCTATATAAACCCTCTGGTCTCTATATAAACCCTATGGTCTAGAGGACACTCTGGTCTCTATATAAACCTTGTGGTCTAGAGGACCATCTGGTCTCTATATAAACCCTGTGGTCTAGAGGACACTCTGGTCTCTATATAAACCCTCTGGTCTCTATATAAACCCTCTGGTCTCTATATAAACCCTCTGGTCTCTATATAAACCCTATGGTCTAGAGGACACTCTGGTCTCTATATAAATGCACTGGTCTCTATATAAACCCTATGGTCTAGAGGACACTCTGGTCTCTATATAAACCCTGTGGTCTAGAGGACACTCTGGTCTCTATATAAACCCTGTGGTCTAAAGGACACTCTGGTCTCTATATAAACCCTCTGGTCTCTATATAAACCCTCTGGTCTCTATATAAACCCTGTGGTCTAAAGGACACTCTGGTCTCTATATAAACCCTCTGGTCTCTATATAAACCCTCTGGTCTCTATATAAACCCTATGGTCTAAAGGACACTCTGGTCTCTATATAAACCCTGTGGTCTAAAGGACACTCTGGTCTCTATATAAACCCTCTGGTCTCTATATAAACCCTATGGTCTAGAGGACACTCTGGTCTCTATATAAACCCTGTGATCTAAAGGACACTCTGGTCTCTATATAAACCCTGTGGTCTAAAGGACACTCTGGTCTCTATATAAACCCTATGGTCTAGAGGACACTCTAGTCTCTATATAAACCCTCTGGTCTCTATATAAACCCTATGGTCTAGAGGACACTCTCTATATAAACCCTATGGTCTAGAGGACACTCTGGTCTCTATATAAACCCTCTGGTCTAGAGGACACTCTGGTCTCTATATAAACCCTCTGGTCTCTATATAAACCCTCTGGTCTCTATATAAACCCTGTGGTCTAGAGGACACTCTGGTCTCTATATAAACCCTATGGTCTAGAGGACACTCTGGTCTCTATATAAACCTTCTGGTCTCTATATAAACCCTATGGTCTAGAGGACACTCTCTATATAAACCCTATGGTCTAGAGGACACTCTGGTCTCTATATAAACCCTCTGGTCTAGAGGACACTCTGGTCTCTATATAAACCCTCTGGTCTCTATATAAACCCTCTGGTCTCTATATAAACCCTGTGGTCTAGAGGACACTCTGGTCTCTATATAAACCCTATGGTCTAGAGGACACTCTGGTCTCTATATAAACCCTCTGGTCTCTATATAAACCCTATGGTCTAGAGGACACTCTGGTCTCTATATAAACCCTATGGTCTAGAGGACACTCTCTATATAAACCCTATGGTATAGAGGACACTCTCTATATAAACCCTCTGGTCTCTATATAAACCCTATGGTCTAGAGGACCCTCTGGTCTCTATATAAACCCTGTGGTCTAGAGGACACTCTGGTCTCTATATAAACCATCTGGTCTCTATATAAACCCTCTGGTCTCTATATAAACACTCTGGTCTCTATATAAACCCTATGGTCTAGAGGACACTCTGGTCTCTATATAAACCCTGTGGTCTAGAGGACACTCTGGTCTCTATATAAACCCTGTGGTCTAGAGGACACTCTCTATATAAACCCTAAGGTCTAGAGGACACTCTGGTCTCTATATAAACCCTGTGGTCTAGAGGACACTCTGGTCTCTATATAAACCCTCTGGTCTCTATATAAACACTTTGGTCTCTATATAAACCCTATGGTCTAGAGGACACTCTGGTCTCTATATAAACCCTGTGGTCTAGAGGACACTCTCTATATAAACCCTATGGTCTAGAGGACACTCTCTATATAAACCCTATGGTCTAGAGGACACTCTGGTCTCTATATAAACCCTATGGTCTAGAGGACACTCTCTATATAAACCCTATGGTCTAGAGGACACTCTCTATATAAACCCTATGGTCTAGAGGACACTCTCTATATAAACCCTATGGTCTAGAGGACACTCTGGTCTCTATATAAACCCTATGGTCTAGAGGACACTCTCTATATAAACCCTATAGTCTAGAGGACACTCTGGTCTCTATATAAACCCTGTGGTCTAGAGGACACTCTCTATATAAACCCTATGGTCTAGAGGACACTCTCTATATAAACCCTATGGTCTAGAGGACACTCTCTATATAAACCCTATGGTCTAGAGGACACTCTGGTCTCTATATAAACCCTATGGTCTAGAGGACACTCTCTATATAAACCCTATGGTCTAGAGGACACTCTCTATATAAACCCTATGGTCTAGAGGACACTCTGGTCTCTATATAAACCCTATGGTTTAGAGGACACTCTGGTCTCTATATAAACCCTGTGGTCTAGAGGACACTCTGGTCTCTATATAAACCCTGTGGTCTAGAGGACACTCACTATATAAACCCTGTGGTCTAGAGGACACTCTGGTCTCTATATAAACCCTATGGTCTAGAGGACACTCTGGTCTCTATATAAACCCTCTGGTATCTATATAAACCCTCTGGTCTCTATATAAACCCTATGGTCTAGAGGACACTCTGGTCTCTATATAAACCCTGTGGTCTAGAGGACCATCTGGTCTCTATATAAACCCTGTGGTCTAGAGGACACTCTGGTCTCTATATAAACCCTCTGGTCTCTATATAAACCCTCTGGTCTCTATATAAACCCTCTGGTCTCTATATAAACCCTATGGTCTAGAGGACACTCTGGTCTCTATATAAACCCTTTGGTCTAGAGGACACTCTGGTCTCTATATAAACGCTCTGGTCTCTATATAAACCCTATGGTCTAGAGGACACTCTGGTCTCTATATAAACCCTGTGGTCTAGAGGACACTCTGGTCTCTATATAAACCCTGTGGTCTAAAGGACACTCTGGTCTCTATATAAACCCTCTGGTCTCTATATAAACCCTCTGGTCTCTATATAAACCCTGTGGTCTAAAGGACACTCTGGTCTCTATATAAACCCTATGGTCTCTATATAAACCCTCTGGTCTAAAGGACACTCTGGTCTCTATATAAACCCTGTGGTCTAAAGGACACTCTGGTCTCTATATAAACCCTGTGGTCTAAAGGACACTCTGGTCTCTATATAAACCCTGTGGTCTAAAGGACACTCTGGTCTCTATATAAACCCTCTGGTCTCTATATAAACCCTATGGTCTAGAGGACACTGTGGTCTCTATATAAACCCTGTGGTCTAAAGGACACTCTGGTCTCTATATAAACCCTGTGGTCTAAAGGACACTCTGGTCTCTATATAAACCCTATGGTCTAGAGGACACTCTAGTCTCTATATAAACCCTCTGATCTCTATATAAACCCTATGGTCTAGAGGACACTCTCTATATAAACCCTATGGTCTAGAGGACACTCTGGTCTCTATATAAACCCTCTGGTCTAGAGGATACTCTGGTCTCTATATAAACCCTCTGGTCTCTATATAAACCCTCTGGTCTAGAGGACACTCTGGTCTCTATATAAACCCTCTGGTCTCTATATAAACCCTCTGGTCTCTATATAAACCCTGTGGTCTAGAGGACACTCTGGTCTCTATATAAACCCTATGGTCTAGAGGACACTCTGGTCTCTATATAAACCCTCTGGTCTCTATATAAACCCTATGGTCTAGAGGACACTCTGGTCTCTATATAAACCCTATGGTCTAGAGGACACTCTCTATATAAACCCTATGGTCTAGAGGACACTCTCTATATAAACCCTATGGTCTAAAGGACACTCTCTATATAAACCCTCTGGTCTCTATATAAACCCTATGGTCTAGAGGACCTCTGGTCTCTATATAAACCCTGTGGTCTAGAGGACACTCTGGTCTCTATATAAACCATCTGGTCTCTATATAAACCCTCTGGTCTCTATATAAACACTCTGGTCTCTATATAAACCCTATGGTCTAGAGGACACTCTGGTCTCTATATAAACCCTGTGGTCTAGAGGACACTCTGGTCTCTATATAAACCCTGTGGTCTAGAGGACACTCTCTATATAAACCCTAAGGTCTAGAGGACACTCTCTATATAAACCCTATGGTCTAGAGGACACTCTGGTCTCTATATAAACCCTATGGTCTAGAGGTCACTCTCTATATAAACCCTATGGTCTAGAGGACACTCTCTATATAAACCCTATGGTCTAGAGGACACTCTCTATATAAACCCTATGGTCTAGAGGACACTCTGGTCTCTATATAAACCCTGTGGTCTAGAGGACACTCTCTATATAAACCCTATGGTCTAGAGGACACTCTCTATATAAACCCTATGGTCTAGAGGACACTCTCTATATAAACCCTATGGTCTAGAGGACACTCTGGTCTCTATATAAACCCTATGGTCTAGAGGACACTCTCTATATAAACCCTGTGGTCTAGAGGACACTCTGGTCTCTATATAAACCCTATGGTCTAGAGGACACTCTGGTCTCTATATAAACCCTCTGGTCTCTATATAAACCCTCTGGTCTCTATATAAACCCTCTGGTCTCTATATAAACCCTATGGTCTAGAGGACACTCTGGTCTCTATATAAACCCTCTGGTCTCTATATAAACCCTCTGGTCTCTATATAAACCCTCTGGTCTCTATATAAACCCTATGGTCTAGAGGACACTCTGGTCTCTATATAAACCCTGTGGTCTAGAGGACACTCTGGTCTCTATATAAACGCTCTGGTCTCTATATAAACCCTATGGTCTAGAGGACACTCTGGTCTCTATATAAACCCTGTGGTCTAGAGGACACTCTGGTCTTTATATAAACCCTATGGTCTAGAGGACACTCTGGTCTCTATATAAACCCTATGGTCTAGAGGACACTCTAGTCTCTATATAAACCCTATGGTCTAGAGGACACTCTGGTCTCTATATAAACCCTGTGGTCTAGAGGACACTCTGGTCTCTATATAAACCCTGTGGTCTAGAGGACACTCTGGTCTCTATATAAACCCTCTGGTCTAGAGGACACTCTGGTCTCTATATACACCCTATGGTCTAGAGGACACTCTGGTCTCTATATAAACCCTATGGTCTAGAGGACACTCTCTATATAAACCCTATGGTCTAGAGGACACTCTCTATATAAACCCTATGGTCTAGAGGACACTCTGGTCTCTATATAAACCCTATGGTCTAGAGGACACTCTGGTCTCTATATAAACCCTGTGGTCTAGAGGACACTCTGGTCTCTATATAAAACCTGTGGTCTAGAGGACACTCTCTATATAAACCCTGTGGTCTAGAGGACACTCTGGTCTCTATATAAACCCTCTGGTCTCTATATAAACCCTCTGGTCTCTATATAAACCCTCTGGTCTCTATATAAACCCTATGGTCTAGAGGACACTCTGGTCTCTATATAAACCCTGTGGTCTAGAGGACACTCTGGTCTCTATATAAACCCTCTGGTCTCTATATAAACCCTCTGGTCTCTATATAAACCCTATGGTCTAGAGGACACTCTGGTCTCTATATAAACCCTGTGGTCTAGAGGACACTCTGGTCTCTATATAAACGCTCTGGTCTCTATATAAACCCTATGGTCTAGAGGACACTCTGGTCTCTATATAAACCCTGTGGTCTAGAGGACACTCTGGTCTCTATATAAACCCTATGGTCTAGAGGACACTCTGGTCTCTATATAAACCCTATGGTCTAGAGGACACTCTGGTCTCTATATAAACCCTCTGGTCTCTATATAAACCCTCTGGTCTCTATATAAACCCTCTGGTCTCTATATAAACCCTATGGTCTAGAGGACACTCTGGTCTCTATATAAACCCTGTGGTCTAGAGGACACTCTGGTCTCTATATAAACGCTCTGGTCTCTATATAAACCCTATGGTCTAGAGGACACTCTGGTCTCTATATAAACCCTGTGGTCTAGAGGACACTCTGGTCTTTATATAAACCCTATGGTCTAGAGGACACTCTGGTCTCTATATAAACCCTATGGTCTAGAGGACACTCTAGTCTCTATATAAACCCTATGGTCTAGAGGACACTCTGGTCTCTATATAAACCCTGTGGTCTAGAGGACACTCTGGTCTCTATATAAACCCTGTGGTCTAGAGGACACTCTGGTCTCTATATAAACCCTCTGGTCTAGAGGACACTCTGGTCTCTATATAAACCCTATGGTCTAGAGGACACTCTGGTCTCTATATAAACCCTATGGTCTAGAGGACACTCTCTATATAAACCCTATGGTCTAGAGGACACTCTCTATATAAACCCTATGGTCTAGAGGACACTCTGGTCTCTATATAAACCCTATGGTCTAGAGGACACTCTGGTCTCTATATAAACCCTGTGGTCTAGAGGACACTCTGGTCTCTATATAAAACCTGTGGTCTAGAGGACACTCTCTATATAAACCCTGTGGTCTAGAGGACACTCTGGTCTCTATATAAACCCTCTGGTCTCTATATAAACCCTCTGGTCTCTATATAAACCCTCTGGTCTCTATATAAACCCTATGGTCTAGAGGACACTCTGGTCTCTATATAAACCCTGTGGTCTAGAGGACACTCTGGTCTCTATATAAACCCTCTGGTCTCTATATAAACCCTCTGGTCTCTATATAAACCCTATGGTCTAGAGGACACTCTGGTCTCTATATAAACCCTGTGGTCTAGAGGACACTCTGGTCTCTATATAAACGCTCTGGTCTCTATATAAACCCTATGGTCTAGAGGACACTCTGGTCTCTATATAAACCCTGTGGTCTAGAGGACACTCTGGTCTCTATATAAACCCTATGGTCTAGAGGACACTCTGGTCTCTATATAAACCCTATGGTCTAGAGGACACTCTAGTCTCTATATAAACCCTGTGGTCTAGAGGACACTCTCTATATAAACCCTATGGTCTAGAGGACACTCTCTATATAAACCCTATGGTCTAGAGGACACTCTCTATATAAACCCTATGGTCTAGAGGACACTCTGGTCTCTATATAAACCCTATGGTCTAGAGGACACTCTCTATATAAACCCTATGGTCTAGAGGACACTCTCTATATAAACCCTATGGTCTAGAGGACACTCTGGTCTCTATATAAACCCTATGGTCTAGAGGACACTCTGGTCTCTATATAAACCCTGTGGTCTAGAGGACACTCTGGTCTCTATATAAAACCTGTGGTCTAGAGGACACTCTCTATATAAACCCTGTGGTCTAGAGGACACTCTGGTCTCTATATAAACCCTATGGTCTAGAGGACACTCTGGTCTCTATATAAACCCTCTGGTCTCTATATAAACCCTCTGGTCTCTATATAAACCCTCTGGTCTCTATATAAACCCTATGGTCTAGAGGACACTCTGGTCTCTATATAAACCCTGTGGTCTAGAGGACACTCTGGTCTCTATATAAACCCTCTGGTCTCTATATAAACCCTCTGGTCTCTATATAAACCCTCTGGTCTCTATATAAACCCTATGGTCTAGAGGACACTCTGGTCTCTATATAAACCCTGTGGTCTAGAGGACACTCTGGTCTCTATATAAACGCTCTGGTCTCTATATAAACCCTATGGTCTAGAGGACACTCTGGTCTCTATATAAACCCTGTGGTCTAGAGGACACTCTGGTCTCTATATAAACCCTATGGTCTAGAGGACACTCTGGTCTCTATATAAACCCTATGGTCTAGAGGACACTCTAGTCTCTATATAAACCCTATGGTCTAGAGGACACTCTGGTCTCTATATAAACCCTGTGGTCTAGAGGACACTCTGGTCTCTATATAAACCCTGTGGTCTAGAGGACACTCTGGTCTCTATATAAACCCTCTGGTCTAGAGGACACTCTGGTCTCTATATAAACCCTATGGTCTAGAGGACACTCTGGTCTCTATATAAACCCTATGGTCTAGAGGACACTCTCTATATAAACCCTATGGTCTAGAGGACACTCTCTATATAAACCCTATGGTCTAGAGGACACTCTGGTCTCTATATAAACCCTATGGTCTAGAGGACACTCTGGTCTCTATATAAACCCTGTGGTCTAGAGGACACTCTGGTCTCTATATAAAACCTGTGGTCTAGAGGACACTCTCTATATAAACCCTGTGGTCTAGAGGACACTCTGGTCTCTATATAAACCCTCTGGTCTCTATATAAACCCTCTGGTCTCTATATAAACCCTCTGGTCTCTATATAAACCCTATGGTCTAGAGGACACTCTGGTCTCTATATAAACCCTGTGGTCTAGAGGACACTCTGGTCTCTATATAAACCCTCTGGTCTCTATATAAACCCTCTGGTCTCTATATAAACCCTATGGTCTAGAGGACACTCTGGTCTCTATATAAACCCTGTGGTCTAGAGGACACTCTGGTCTCTATATAAACGCTCTGGTCTCTATATAAACCCTATGGTCTAGAGGACACTCTGGTCTCTATATAAACCCTGTGGTCTAGAGGACACTCTGGTCTCTATATAAACCCTATGGTCTAGAGGACACTCTGGTCTCTATATAAACCCTATGGTCTAGAGGACACTCTAGTCTCTATATAAACCCTGTGGTCTAGAGGACACTCTCTATATAAACCCTATGGTCTAGAGGACACTCTCTATATAAACCCTATGGTCTAGAGGACACTCTCTATATAAACCCTATGGTCTAGAGGACACTCTGGTCTCTATATAAACCCTATGGTCTAGAGGACACTCTCTATATAAACCCTATGGTCTAGAGGACACTCTCTATATAAACCCTATGGTCTAGAGGACACTCTGGTCTCTATATAAACCCTATGGTCTAGAGGACACTCTGGTCTCTATATAAACCCTGTGGTCTAGAGGACACTCTGGTCTCTATATAAAACCTGTGGTCTAGAGGACACTCTCTATATAAACCCTGTGGTCTAGAGGACACTCTGGTCTCTATATAAACCCTATGGTCTAGAGGACACTCTGGTCTCTATATAAACCCTCTGGTCTCTATATAAACCCTCTGGTCTCTATATAAACCCTCTGGTCTCTATATAAACCCTATGGTCTAGAGGACACTCTGGTCTCTATATAAACCCTGTGGTCTAGAGGACACTCTGGTCTCTATATAAACCCTCTGGTCTCTATATAAACCCTCTGGTCTCTATATAAACCCTCTGGTCTCTATATAAACCCTATGGTCTAGAGGACACTCTGGTCTCTATATAAACCCTGTGGTCTAGAGGACACTCTGGTCTCTATATAAACGCTCTGGTCTCTATATAAACCCTATGGTCTAGAGGACACTCTGGTCTCTATATAAACCCTGTGGTCTAGAGGACACTCTGGTCTCTATATAAACCCTATGGTCTAGAGGACACTCTGGTCTCTATATAAACCCTATGGTCTAGAGGACACTCTAGTCTCTATATAAACCCTATGGTCTAGAGGACACTCTGGTCTCTATATAAACCCTGTGGTCTAGAGGACACTCTGGTCTCTATATAAACCCTGTGGTCTAGAGGACACTCTGGTCTCTATATAAACCCTCTGGTCTAGAGGACACTCTGGTCTCTATATAAACCCTATGGTCTAGAGGACACTCTCTATATAAACCCTATGGTCTAGAGGACACTCTGGTCTCTATATAAACCCTGTGGTCTAGAGGACACTATGGTCTCTATATAAACCCTCTGGTCTCTATATAAACACTCTGGTCTCTATATAAACCCTATGGTCTAGAGGACACTCTGGTCTCTATATAAACCCTGTGGTCTAGAGGACACTCTGGTCTCTATATAAACCCTATGGTCTAGAGGACACTCTGGTCTCTATATAAACCCTATGGTCTAGAGGACACTCTGGTCTCTATATAAACCCTGTAGTCTAGAGGACACTCTGGTCTCTATATAAACCCTATGGTCTAGAGGACACTCTGGTCTCTATATAAACCCTCTGGTCTCTATATAAACCCTATGGTCTAGAGGACACTCTCTATATAAACCCTATGGTCTAGAGGACACTCTCTATATAAACCCTATGGTCTAGAGGACACTCTGGTCTCTATATAAACCCTGTGGTCTAAAGGACCCTCTGGTCTCTATATAAACCCTGTGGTCTAGAGGACACTCTCTATATAAACCCTATGGTCTAGAGGACACTCTGGTCTCTATATAAACCCTGTGGTCTAGAGGACACTCTGGTCTCTATATAAACCCTGTGGTCTAGAGGACACTCTGGTCTCTATATAAACCCTGTGGTCTAGAGGACACTCTGGTCTCTATATAAACCCTCTGGTCTCTATATAAACACTCTGGTCTCTATATAAACCCTATGGTCTAGAGGACACTCTGGTCTCTATATAAACCCTGTGGTCTAGAGGACACTCTGGTCTCTATATAAACCCTATGGTCTAGAGGACACTCTGGTCTCTATATAAACCCTATGGTCTAGAGGACACTCTGGTCTCTATATAAACCCTCTGGTCTCTATATAAACCCTATGGTCTAGAGGACACTCTCTATATAAACCCTATGGTCTAGAGGACACTCTCTATATAAACCCTATGGTCTAGAGGACACTCTGGTCTCTATATAAACCCTGTGGTCTAAAGGACCCTCTGGTCTCTATATAAACTCTGTGGTCTAGAGGACACTCTCTATATAAACCCTGTGGTCTAGAGGACACTCTGGTCTCTATATAAACCCTATGGTCTAGAGGACACTATGGTCTCTATACAAACCCTCTGGTCTCTATATAAACCCTGTGGTCTAAAGGACACTCTGGTCTCTATATAAACCCTATGGTCTCTATATAAACCCTCTGGTCTCTATATAAACCCTATGGTCTAGAGGACACTCTCTATATAAACCCTATGGTCTAGAGGACACTCTCTATATAAACCCTATGGTCTAGAGGACACTCTCTATATAAACCCTATGGTCTAGAGGACACTCTCTATATAAACCCTATGGTCTAGAGGACACTCTCTATATAAACCCTATGGTCTAGAGGACACTCTGCTCTCTATATAAACCCTATGGTCTAGAGGACAATCTCTATATAAACCCTGTGGTCTAGAGGACACTCTGGTCTCTATATAAACCCTATGGTCTAGAGGACACTCTGGTCTCTATATAAACCCTATGGTCTAGAGGACACTCTAGTCTCTATATAAACCCTATGGTCTAGAGGACACTCTGGTCTCTATATAAACCCTGTGGTCTAGAGGACACTCTGGTCTCTATATAAACCCTATGGTCTAAATGACCCTCTGGTCTCTATATAAACCCTGTGGTCTAGAGGACACGCTGGTCTCTATATAAACCCTCTGGTCTCTATATAAACCCTGTGGTCTAGAGGACACTCTGGTCTCTATATAAACCCTATGGTCTAGAGGACACTCTCTATATAAACCCTATGGTCTAGAGGACACTCTCTATATAAACCCTATGGTCTAGAGGACACTCTGGTCTCTATATAAACCCTATGGTCTAGAGGACACTCTGGTCTCTATATAAACCCTGTGGTCTAGAGGACACTCTGGTCTCTATATAAAACCTGTGGTCTAGAGGACACTCTCTATATAAACCCTGTGGTCTAGAGGACACTCTGGTCTCTATATAAACCCTCTGGTCTCTATATAAACCCTCTGGTCTCTATATAAACCCTCTGGTCTCTATATAAACCCTATGGTCTAGAGGACACTCTGGTCTCTATATAAACCCTGTGGTCTAGAGGACACTCTGGTCTCTATATAAACCCTCTGGTCTCTATATAAACCCTCTGGTCTCTATATAAACCCTATGGTCTAGAGGACACTCTGGTCTCTATATAAACCCTGTGGTCTAGAGGACACTCTGGTCTCTATATAAACGCTCTGGTCTCTATATAAACCCTATGGTCTAGAGGACACTCTGGTCTCTATATAAACCCTGTGGTCTAGAGGACACTCTGGTCTCTATATAAACCCTATGGTCTAGAGGACACTCTGGTCTCTATATAAACCCTATGGTCTAGAGGACACTCTGGTCTCTATATAAACCCTCTGGTCTCTATATAAACCCTCTGGTCTCTATATAAACCCTCTGGTCTCTATATAAACCCTATGGTCTAGAGGACACTCTGGTCTCTATATAAACCCTGTGGTCTAGAGGACACTCTGGTCTCTATATAAACGCTCTGGTCTCTATATAAACCCTATGGTCTAGAGGACACTCTGGTCTCTATATAAACCCTGTGGTCTAGAGGACACTCTGGTCTTTATATAAACCCTATGGTCTAGAGGACACTCTGGTCTCTATATAAACCCTATGGTCTAGAGGACACTCTAGTCTCTATATAAACCCTATGGTCTAGAGGACACTCTGGTCTCTATATAAACCCTGTGGTCTAGAGGACACTCTGGTCTCTATATAAACCCTGTGGTCTAGAGGACACTCTGGTCTCTATATAAACCCTCTGGTCTAGAGGACACTCTGGTCTCTATATAAACCCTATGGTCTAGAGGACACTCTGGTCTCTATATAAACCCTATGGTCTAGAGGACACTCTCTATATAAACCCTATGGTCTAGAGGACACTCTCTATATAAACCCTATGGTCTAGAGGACACTCTGGTCTCTATATAAACCCTATGGTCTAGAGGACACTCTGGTCTCTATATAAACCCTGTGGTCTAGAGGACACTCTGGTCTCTATATAAAACCTGTGGTCTAGAGGACACTCTCTATATAAACCCTGTGGTCTAGAGGACACTCTGGTCTCTATATAAACCCTCTGGTCTCTATATAAACCCTCTGGTCTCTATATAAACCCTCTGGTCTCTATATAAACCCTATGGTCTAGAGGACACTCTGGTCTCTATATAAACCCTGTGGTCTAGAGGACACTCTGGTCTCTATATAAACCCTCTGGTCTCTATATAAACCCTCTGGTCTCTATATAAACCCTATGGTCTAGAGGACACTCTGGTCTCTATATAAACCCTGTGGTCTAGAGGACACTCTGGTCTCTATATAAACGCTCTGGTCTCTATATAAACCCTATGGTCTAGAGGACACTCTGGTCTCTATATAAACCCTGTGGTCTAGAGGACACTCTGGTCTCTATATAAACCCTATGGTCTAGAGGACACTCTGGTCTCTATATAAACCCTATGGTCTAGAGGACACTCTAGTCTCTATATAAACCCTGTGGTCTAGAGGACACTCTATATAAACCCTATGGTCTAGAGGACACTCTCTATATAAACCCTATGGTCTAGAGGACACTCTCTATATAAACCCTATGGTCTAGAGGACACTCTGGTCTCTATATAAACCCTATGGTCTAGAGGACACTCTCTATATAAACCCTATGGTCTAGAGGACACTCTCTATATAAACCCTATGGTCTAGAGGACACTCTGGTCTCTATATAAACCCTATGGTCTAGAGGACACTCTGGTCTCTATATAAACCCTGTGGTCTAGAGGACACTCTGGTCTCTATATAAAACCTGTGGTCTAGAGGACACTCTCTATATAAACCCTGTGGTCTAGAGGACACTCTGGTCTCTATATAAACCCTATGGTCTAGAGGACACTCTGGTCTCTATATAAACCCTCTGGTCTCTATATAAACCCTCTGGTCTCTATATAAACCCTCTGGTCTCTATATAAACCCTATGGTCTAGAGGACACTCTGGTCTCTATATAAACCCTGTGGTCTAGAGGACACTCTGGTCTCTATATAAACCCTCTGGTCTCTATATAAACCCTCTGGTCTCTATATAAACCCTATGGTCTAGAGGACACTCTGGTCTCTATATAAACCCTGTGGTCTAGAGGACACTCTGGTCTCTATATAAACGCTCTGGTCTCTATATAAACCCTATGGTCTAGAGGACACTCTGGTCTCTATATAAACCCTGTGGTCTAGAGGACACTCTGGTCTCTATATAAACCCTATGGTCTAGAGGACACTCTGGTCTCTATATAAACCCTATGGTCTAGAGGACACTCTAGTCTCTATATAAACCCTATGGTCTAGAGGACACTCTGGTCTCTATATAAACCCTGTGGTCTAGAGGACACTCTGGTCTCTATATAAACCCTGTGGTCTAGAGGACACTCTGGTCTCTATATAAACCCTCTGGTCTAGAGGACACTCTGGTCTCTATATAAACCCTATGGTCTAGAGGACACTCTGGTCTCTATATAAACCCTATGGTCTAGAGGACACTCTCTATATAAACACTATGGTCTAGAGGACACTCTCTATATAAACCCTATGGTCTAGAGGACACTCTGGTCTCTATATAAACCCTGTGGTCTAGAGGACACTCTGGTCTCTATATAAACCCTGTGGTCTAGAGGACACTCTGGTCTCTATATAAAACCTGTGGTCTAGAGGACACTCTCTATATAAACCCTGTGGTCTAGAGGACACTCTGGTCTCTATATAAACCCTCTGGTCTCTATATAAACCCTCTGGTCTCTATATAAACCCTCTGGTCTCTATATAAACCCTATGGTCTAGAGGACACTCTGGTCTCTATATAAACCCTGTGGTCTAGAGGACACTCTGGTCTCTATATAAACCCTCTGGTCTCTATATAAACCCTCTGGTCTCTATATAAACCCTATGGTCTAGAGGACACTCTGGTCTCTATATAAACCCTGTGGTCTAGAGGACACTCTGGTCTCTATATAAACGCTCTGGTCTCTATATAAACCCTATGGTCTAGAGGACACTCTGGTCTCTATATAAACCCTGTGGTCTAGAGGACACTCTGGTCTCTATATAAACCCTATGGTCTAGAGGACACTCTGGTCTCTATATAAACCCTATGGTCTAGAGGACACTCTGGTCTCTATATAAACCCTGTGGTCTAGAGGACACTCTGGTCTCTATATAAAACCTGTGGTCTAGAGGACACTCTCTATATAAACCCTGTGGTCTAGAGGACACTCTGGTCTCTATATAAACCCTATGGTCTAGAGGACACTCTGGTCTCTATATAAACCCTCTGGTCTCTATATAAACCCTCTGGTCTCTATATAAACCCTCTGGTCTCTATATAAACCCTATGGTCTAGAGGACACTCTGGTCTCTATATAAACCCTGTGGTCTAGAGGACACTCTGGTCTCTATATAAACCCTCTGGTCTCTATATAAACCCTCTGGTCTCTATATAAACCCTCTGGTCTCTATATAAACCCTATGGTCTAGAGGACACTCTGGTCTCTATATAAACCCTGTGGTCTAGAGGACACTCTGGTCTCTATATAAACGCTCTGGTCTCTATATAAACCCTATGGTCTAGAGGACACTCTGGTCTCTATATAAACCCTGTGGTCTAGAGGACACTCTGGTCTCTATATAAACCCTATGGTCTAGAGGACACTCTGGTCTCTATATAAACCCTATGGTCTAGAGGACACTCTAGTCTCTATATAAACCCTATGGTCTAGAGGACACTCTGGTCTCTATATAAACCCTGTGGTCTAGAGGACACTCTGGTCTCTATATAAACCCTGTGGTCTAGAGGACACTCTGGTCTCTATATAAACCCTCTGGTCTAGAGGACACTCTGGTCTCTATATAAACCCTATGGTCTAGAGGACACTCTGGTCTCTATATAAACCCTATGGTCTAGAGGACACTCTCTATATAAACCCTATGGTCTAGAGGACACTCTCTATATAAACCCTATGGTCTAGAGGACACTCTGGTCTCTATATAAACCCTATGGTCTAGAGGACACTCTGGTCTCTATATAAACCCTGTGGTCTAGAGGACACTCTGGTCTCTATATAAAACCTGTGGTCTAGAGGACACTCTCTATATAAACCCTGTGGTCTAGAGGACACTCTGGTCTCTATATAAACCCTCTGGTCTCTATATAAACCCTCTGGTCTCTATATAAACCCTCTGGTCTCTATATAAACCCTATGGTCTAGAGGACACTCTGGTCTCTATATAAACCCTGTGGTCTAGAGGACACTCTGGTCTCTATATAAACCCTCTGGTCTCTATATAAACCCTCTGGTCTCTATATAAACCCTCTGGTCTCTATATAAACCCTCTGGTCTCTATATAAACCCTATGGTCTAGAGGACACTCTGGTCTCTATATAAACCCTGTGGTCTAGAGGACACTCTGGTCTCTATATAAACGCTCTGGTCTCTATATAAACCCTATGGTCTAGAGGACACTCTGGTCTCTATATAAACCCTGTGGTCTAGAGGACACTCTGGTCTCTATATAAACCCTATGGTCTAGAGGACACTCTGGTCTCTATATAAACCCTATGGTCTAGAGGACACTCTGGTCTCTATATAAACCCTGTGGTCTAGAGGACACTCTGGTCTCTATATAAAACCTGTGGTCTAGAGGACACTCTGGTCTCTATATAAACCCTATGGTCTAGAGGACACTCTGGTCTCTATATAAACCCTGTGGTCTAGAGGACACTCTGGTCTCTATATAAAACCTGTGGTCTAGAGGACACTCTCTATATAAACCCTGTGGTCTAGAGGACACTCTGGTCTCTATATAAACCCTCTGGTCTCTATATAAACCCTCTGGTCTCTATATAAACCCTCTGGTCTCTATATAAACCCTATGGTCTAGAGGACACTCTGGTCTCTATATAAACCCTGTGGTCTAGAGGACACTCTGGTCTCTATATAAACCCTCTGGTCTCTATATAAACCCTCTGGTCTCTATATAAACCCTATGGTCTAGAGGACACTCTGGTCTCTATATAAACCCTGTGGTCTAGAGGACACTCTGGTCTCTATATAAACGCTCTGGTCTCTATATAAACCCTATGGTCTAGAGGACACTCTGGTCTCTATATAAACCCTGTGGTCTAGAGGACACTCTGGTCTCTATATAAACCCTCTGGTCTAGAGGACACTCTGGTCTCTATATAAACCCTATGGTCTAGAGGACACTCTGGTCTCTATATAAACCCTGTGGTCTAGAGGACACTCTGGTCTCTATATAAAACCTGTGGTCTAGAGGACACTCTCTATATAAACCCTGTGGTCTAGAGGACACTCTGGTCTCTATATAAACCCTATGGTCTAGAGGACACTCTGGTCTCTATATAAACCCTGTGGTCTAGAGGACACTCTGGTCTCTATATAAAACCTGTGGTCTAGAGGACACTCTCTATATAAACCCTGTGGTCTAGAGGACACTCTGGTCTCTATATAAACCCTCTGGTCTCTATATAAACCCTCTGGTCTCTATATAAACCCTCTGGTCTCTATATAAACCCTATGGTCTAGAGGACACTCTGGTCTCTATATAAACCCTGTGGTCTAGAGGACACTCTGGTCTCTATATAAACCCTCTGGTCTCTATATAAACCCTCTGGTCTCTATATAAACCCTATGGTCTAGAGGACACTCTGGTCTCTATATAAACCCTGTGGTCTAGAGGACACTCTGGTCTCTATATAAACGCTCTGGTCTCTATATAAACCCTATGGTCTAGAGGACACTCTGGTCTCTATATAAACCCTGTGGTCTAGAGGACACTCTGGTCTCTATATAAACCCTATGGTCTAGAGGACACTCTGGTCTCTATATAAACCCTATGGTCTAGAGGACACTCTAGTCTCTATATAAACCCTGTGGTCTAGAGGACACTCTCTATATAAACCCTATGGTCTAGAGGACACTCTCTATATAAACCCTATGGTCTAGAGGACACTCTCTATATAAACCCTATGGTCTAGAGGACACTCTGGTCTCTATATAAACCCTATGGTCTAGAGGACACTCTCTATATAAACCCTATGGTCTAGAGGACACTCTCTATATAAACCCTATGGTCTAGAGGACACTCTGGTCTCTATATAAACCCTATGGTCTAGAGGACACTCTGGTCTCTATATAAACCCTGTGGTCTAGAGGACACTCTGGTCTCTATATAAAACCTGTGGTCTAGAGGACACTCTCTATATAAACCCTGTGGTCTAGAGGACACTCTGGTCTCTATATAAACCCTATGGTCTAGAGGACACTCTGGTCTCTATATAAACCCTCTGGTCTCTATATAAACCCTCTGGTCTCTATATAAACCCTCTGGTCTCTATATAAACCCTATGGTCTAGAGGACACTCTGGTCTCTATATAAACCCTGTGGTCTAGAGGACACTCTGGTCTCTATATAAACCCTCTGGTCTCTATATAAACCCTCTGGTCTCTATATAAACCCTCTGGTCTCTATATAAACCCTATGGTCTAGAGGACACTCTGGTCTCTATATAAACCCTGTGGTCTAGAGGACACTCTGGTCTCTATATAAACGCTCTGGTCTCTATATAAACCCTATGGTCTAGAGGACACTCTGGTCTCTATATAAACCCTGTGGTCTAGAGGACACTCTGGTCTCTATATAAACCCTATGGTCTAGAGGACACTCTGGTCTCTATATAAACCCTATGGTCTAGAGGACACTCTAGTCTCTATATAAACCCTATGGTCTAGAGGACACTCTGGTCTCTATATAAACCCTGTGGTCTAGAGGACACTCTGGTCTCTATATAAACCCTGTGGTCTAGAGGACACTCTGGTCTCTATATAAACCCTCTGGTCTAGAGGACACTCTGGTCTCTATATAAACCCTATGGTCTAGAGGACACTCTCTATATAAACCCTATGGTCTAGAGGACACTCTGGTCTCTATATAAACCCTGTGGTCTAGAGGACACTATGGTCTCTATATAAACCCTCTGGTCTCTATATAAACACTCTGGTCTCTATATAAACCCTATGGTCTAGAGGACACTCTGGTCTCTATATAAACCCTGTGGTCTAGAGGACACTCTGGTCTCTATATAAACCCTATGGTCTAGAGGACACTCTGGTCTCTATATAAACCCTATGGTCTAGAGGACACTCTGGTCTCTATATAAACCCTGTAGTCTAGAGGACACTCTGGTCTCTATATAAACCCTATGGTCTAGAGGACACTCTGGTCTCTATATAAACCCTCTGGTCTCTATATAAACCCTATGGTCTAGAGGACACTCTCTATATAAACCCTATGGTCTAGAGGACACTCTCTATATAAACCCTATGGTCTAGAGGACACTCTGGTCTCTATATAAACCCTGTGGTCTAAAGGACCCTCTGGTCTCTATATAAACCCTGTGGTCTAGAGGACACTCTCTATATAAACCCTATGGTCTAGAGGACACTCTGGTCTCTATATAAACCCTGTGGTCTAGAGGACACTCTGGTCTCTATATAAACCCTGTGGTCTAGAGGACACTCTGGTCTCTATATAAACCCTGTGGTCTAGAGGACACTCTGGTCTCTATATAAACCCTCTGGTCTCTATATAAACACTCTGGTCTCTATATAAACCCTATGGTCTAGAGGACACTCTGGTCTCTATATAAACCCTGTGGTCTAGAGGACACTCTGGTCTCTATATAAACCCTATGGTCTAGAGGACACTCTGGTCTCTATATAAACCCTATGGTCTAGAGGACACTCTGGTCTCTATATAAACCCTCTGGTCTCTATATAAACCCTATGGTCTAGAGGACACTCTCTATATAAACCCTATGGTCTAGAGGACACTCTCTATATAAACCCTATGGTCTAGAGGACACTCTGGTCTCTATATAAACCCTGTGGTCTAAAGGACCCTCTGGTCTCTATATAAACTCTGTGGTCTAGAGGACACTCTCTATATAAACCCTGTGGTCTAAAGGACACTCTGGTCTCTATATAAACCCTATGGTCTCTATATAAACCCTCTGGTCTCTATATAAACCCTATGGTCTAGAGGACACTCTCTATATAAACCCTATGGTCTAGAGGACACTCTCTATATAAACCCTATGGTCTAGAGGACACTCTCTATATAAACCCTATGGTCTAGAGGACACTCTCTATATAAACCCTATGGTCTAGAGGACACTCTCTATATAAACCCTATGGTCTAGAGGACACTCTGCTCTCTATATAAACCCTATGGTCTAGAGGACAATCTCTATATAAACCCTGTGGTCTAGAGGACACTCTGGTCTCTATATAAACCCTATGGTCTAGAGGACACTCTGGTCTCTATATAAACCCTATGGTCTAGAGGACACTCTAGTCTCTATATAAACCCTATGGTCTAGAGGACACTCTGGTCTCTATATAAACCCTGTGGTCTAGAGGACACTCTGGTCTCTATATAAACCCTATGGTCTAAATGACCCTCTGGTCTCTATATAAACCCTGTGGTCTAGAGGACACGCTGGTCTCTATATAAACCCTCTGGTCTCTATATAAACCCTGTGTTCTAGAGGACACTCTGGTCTCTATATAAACTCTGTGGTCTAGAGGACACTCTCTATATAAACCCTTTGGTCTAGAGGACACTCTGGTCTCTATATAAACCCTCTGGTCTCTATATAAACCCTATGGTCTATAGGACGCTCTGGTCTCTATATAAACCCTATCGTCTAGAGGACACTCTGGTCTCTATATAAACCCTATGGTCTAGAGGACACTCTAGTCTCTATATAAACCCTATGGTCTAGAGGACACTCTGGTCTCTATATAAACCCTGTGGTCTAGAGGACACTCTGGTCTCTATATAAACCCTCTGGTCTAGAGGACACTCTGGTCTCTATATAAACCCTGTGGTCTAAAGGACCCTCTGGTCTCTATATAAACCCTCTGGTCTCTATATAAACCCTGTGGTCTAGAGGACACTCTGGTCTCTATATAAACCCTCTGGTCTAGAGGACACTCTGGTCTCTATATAAACCCTCTGGTCTAGAGGACACTCTGGTCTCTATATAAACCCTCTGGTCTCTATATAAACCCTCTGGTCTAGAGGACACTCTGGTCTCTATATAAACCCTCTGGTCTCTATATAAACCCTGTGGTCTAGAGGACACTCTGGTCTCTATATAAACCCTCTGGTCTCTATATAAACCCTATTGTCTAGAGGACACTCTGGTCTCTATATAAACCCTATGGTCTAGAGGACACTCTGGTCTCTATATAAACCCTCTGGTCTCTATATAAACCCTGTGGTCTAGAGGACACTCTGGTCTCTATATAAACCCTCTGGTCTAGAGGACACTCTGGTCTCTATATAAACCCTCTGGTCTAGAGGACACTCTGGTCTCTATATAAACCCTCTGGTCTCTATATAAACCCTCTGGTCTAGAGGACACTCTGGTCTCTATATAAACCCTCTGGTCTCTATATAAACCCTGTGGTCTAGAGGACACTCTGGTCTCTATATAAACCCTCTGGTCTCTATATAAACCCTATTGTCTAGAGGACACTCTGGTCTCTATATAAACCCTATGGTCTAGAGGACACTCTCTATATAAACCCTGTGGTCTAGAGGACACTCTGGTCTCTATATAAACCCTATGGTCTAGAGGACACTCTCTATATAAACCCTGTGGTCTAGAGGACACTCTGGTCTCTATATAAACCCTGTGGTCTAGAGGACACTCTGGTCTCTATATAAACCCTGTGGTCTAGAGGACACTCTGGTCTCTATATAAACCCTGTGGTCTAGAGGACACTCTGGTCTCTATATAAACCCTATGGTCTAGAGGACACTCTCTATATAAACCCTGTGGTCTAGAGGACACTCTGGTCTCTATATAAACCCTGTGGTCTAGAGGACACTCTGGTCTCTATATAAACCCTGTGGTCTAGAGGACACTCTGGTCTCTATATAAACCCTGTGGTCTAGAGGACACTCTGGTCTCTATATAAACCCTGTGGTCTAGAGGACCCTCTGGTCTCTATATAAACCCTCTGGTCTCTATATAAACCCTGTGGTCTAGAGGA
>NC_088396.1:54861706-54863185 GCF_034236695.1 Oncorhynchus nerka
AAGGACTGAGAGTCATTAGTCCTGTAGTTCCTATACTGTAATGATGCTAGTAAGGACTGAGAGTCATTAGTCCTGTAGTTCCTATACTGTAATGATGTTAGTAAGGACTGACAGTCATTAGTCCTGTAGTTCCCTACCCTGTAATGATGTTAGTAAGGACTGACAGTCATTAGTCCTGTAGTTCCTATACTGTAATGATGCTAGTAAGGACTGACAGTCATTAGTCCTGTAGTTCCTACCCTGTAATGATGTTAGTAAGGACTGACAGTCATTAGTCCTGTAGTTCCTATACTGTAATGATGCTAGTAAGGACTGACAGTCATTAGTCCTGTAGTTCCTATACTGTAATGATGTTAGTAAGGACTGACAGTCATTAGTCCTGTAGTTCCTATACTGTAATGATGTTAGTAAGGACTGAGAGTCATTAGTCCTGTAGTTCCTATACTGTAATGATGCTAGTAAGGACTGACAGTCATTAGTCCTGTAGTTCCTATACTGTAATGATGTTAGTAAGGACTGACAGTCATTAGTCCTGTAGTTCCCTACACTGTAATGATGCTAGTAAGGACTGACAGTCATTAGTCCTGTAGTTCCTACCCTGTAATGATGTTAGTAAGGACTGACAGTCATTAGTCCTGTAGTTCCTACCCTGTAATGATGTTAGTAAGGACTGACAGTCATTAGTCCTGTAGTTCCCTACACTGTAATGATGTTAGTAAGGACTGAAGGTCATTAGTCCTGTAGTTCCTACCCTGTAATGATGTTAGTAAGGACTGACAGTCATTAGTCCTGTAGTTCCTATACTGTAATGATGCTAGTAAGGACTGAGAGTCATTAGTCCTGTAGTTCCCTACACTGTAATGATGTTAGTAAGGACTGACAGTCATTAGTCCTGTAGTTCCTATACTGTAATGATGCTAGTAAGGACTGAGAGTCATTAGTCCTGTAGTTCCCTACACTGTAATGATGTTAGTAAGGACTGACAGTCATTAGTCCTGTAGTTGTGAGACTGAGGACGACAGACAGAGTGAGACTGAGGACGACAGGCAGAGTGAGACTGAGGACGACAGACAGAGTGAGACTGAGGACGACAGACAGAGTGAGACTGAGGACGACAGACAGAGTGAGTCTGAGGACGACAGACAGAGTGAGACTGAGGACGACAGACAGAGTGAGACTGAGGACGACAGACAGAGTGAGACTGAGGACGACAGACAGAGTGAGACTGAGGACGACAGGCAGAGTGAGACTGAGGACACCAGGCAGAGTGAGACTGAGGACACCAGGCAGAGTGAGACTGAGGACGACAGGCAGAGTGAGACTGTACTGTGGTGGGTTGGCTCAACACTGTGTGATACTGCAGGCTGCCATGTCACTGAGAGTAGACATCCATCATAGAGGGACCTCCCTACCTCCCTACCTCCGAACCTCCCTACCTCCCGACCTCCCTACCTCCCGACCTCCCTACCTCCATACCTC
>NC_088396.1:54871185-54896185 GCF_034236695.1 Oncorhynchus nerka
AGAAACATCTAGGAAGAAACCTAGAGAGGAACCAGGCTATGTGGGGTGACCAGTCCTCTTCTGGCTGTGCCGGGTGGAGATTATAACAGAACATGGCCAAGATGTTCAAATGTTCATAAATGACCAGCATGGTCGAATAATAATAAGGCAGAACAGTTGAAACTGGAGCAGCAGCACATGATGCCATCTATTTTGTGAAGTGCACCAGTCCCTCCTGCAGCAAAGCACCCCCACAACATGATGCTGCCACCCCCGTGCTTCACGGTTGGGATGGTGTTCTTCGGCTTGCAAGCCTCCTCCGTTCTCCTCCAAACATAACGATTGTCATTATGGCCAAACAGTTCAATTTTTGTTTCATCAGACCAGAGGACATTTCTACAAAAAGTACGATCTTTGTCCCCATGTGCAGAGGAGTCTGGCTTTTTATGGCGGGTTCGGAGCAGTGGCTTCTTCCTTGCTGAGCAGCCTTCCAGGTTATGTCGATATAGGACTCGTTTTACTGTGGATGTAGATACTTTTGTACCTGTTTCCTCCAGCATCTTCACAAGGTCCTTTGCTGTTGTTCTGAAATTGATTTGCACTTTTCGCACCAAAGTACGTTTATCTCTAGGAGACAGAACGCGTCTCCTTCCTGAGCGGTATGACGGCTGCGTGGTCCCATGGTGTTTATACTTGCGTACTATTGTTTGTACAGATGAACGCGGTACATTCAGGCGTTTGGAAATTGCTCCCAAGGATGAACCAGACTTGTGTGGTCTTCTACAAGTTTTTTTTCTGAGGTCTTGGTTGATTTGGTGTAATTACAGAATGAGTATGTGACTAGAGCAGAATGACATGGTGTAATTACAGCTCGCTGTATGTGGTCCTCTGGTCCATGAGATCCCATAGCTGTCATCAGTTCTTAGAATGTAAATTCTGACTTTGTCACTTCCTGCCTGTATATTCTCTCTTGACTGTCGGGTCTGTGAAGGTGACTCAGCTTCTCGCTCTGTGCCCCGTCACTGCTGACACACCCCTAAAGTCACCTAAAGGTTTTAATGTCACAGCAATAACATAGTGACAGGCCCTGACCTTTAACTGAAAAGCTCCTTAAGGAGAGATGATGGCTCATTAATTGTTTAGTCTGGCCAGACGGTAGTGGGAGACAGAGGTGGGAGAGGGGAGGGAGAGAGGAGAGAGAAGGGGGGAAGAGAGAAGGAAGAGAGGCGGGAGAGAGGAGAGAAGGGGGAAGAGAGGAGGGAGAGAGGAGATAAGGGGGGAAGAGAGGAGGGAGAGAGGAGGAAGAGAAGAGAGGAGGGGGAAGAGAGGAGGAAGAGAGGAGGGAGAGACGAGAGAAGAGGGGAAGAGAGGAGAAAGAGAGGAGGGAGAGAAGAGGAGGAAGAGAGGAGGGAGAGACGAGAGAAGGGGGAAGAGAGGAGAGAAGGGGGACGAGAGGCAGAAGAGAGGAGGAGAGACGAGAAAAGGGGGAAGAGAGGAGAAAGAGAGGAGAGAAGGGGGAAGAGAGGAGGGAGAGATGAGAGAAGGGGGAAGAGAGGAGAGAAGGGGGAGGAGAGGAGGAAGAGAGGAGGGAGAGACGAGAGAAGGGGGAGGAGAGGAGGAAGAGAGGAGGGAGAGAGGAGGAAGAGAGGAGAAGGAAGAGAGGAGGAAGAGAATATAGAAAGGAGGAGAGAGGAGGGAGCTAGGAAGGAGAGAGGAGAGAGGGGGAGATGAGAGAGAGGGAGATGACTGTCAGGTTGTGGAGCAGGTACAGGACTGACTAAGGGCATAATCCTAACTTGACATATGTACTCCTATCTTGATGAGCTCTTAAATCTTGAATTGGTGTCAGTGCGTGAAAACTTAAGCTACAGCAGTGGAATCAGCCCTTACTGACTGACTCTGTTTTACTGACTGACTGACTCTGTTTTACTGACTGACTGACTGACTCTCTGACCGACTGTGTGTTGGTACTGATGCTTCCTCTCTCTCCCTCCTCCTCCCAGGTCTGTCTGGGGGGTTAATTGCAGTTTCAAAGGGCAACAGATTGATACAGTTTAAATACAGTTTAATCTCAAAACCAACCGGTGGCAGCTGGAGCTACTATTTCATGTCTGGGTTTATTCATTCCCTAATATATTACAAATGGCTCCCTCACACATATATTCATATATTTTTATAGGGTGCTGAAGTAGCTGTTTGATTAGCACTTCTCTTCACGTATTGGCCAATTAATTAAGTCTTGAACTGTAAAGAGTAATTAAAACTAATGATGCTAGTAAGGACTGACAGTCATTAGTCCTGTAGTTCCTATACTGTAATGATGTTAGTAAGGACTGACAGTCATTAGTCCTGTAGTTCCTATACTGTAATGATGCTAGTAAGGACTGACAGTCATTAGTCCTGTAGTTCCCTACACTGTACTGATGCTAGTAAGGACTGACAGTCATTAGTACTGTAGTTCCTATACTGTAATGATGCTAGTAAGGACTGACAGTCATTAGTCCTGTAGTTCCTATACTGTAATGATGCTAGTAAGGACTGACAGTCATTAGTCCTGTAGTTCCCTACACTGTACTGATGCTAGTAAGGACTGACAGTCATTAGTACTGTAGTTCCTATACTGTAATGATGCTAGTAAGGACTGACAGTCATTAGTCCTGTAGTTTCCTACCCTGTAATGATGTTAGTAAGGACTGACAGTCATTAGTCCTGTAGTTCCTATACTGTAATGATGCTAGTAAGGACTGAGAGTCATTAGTCCTGTAGTTCCCTACCCTGTAATGATGTTAGTAAGGACTGACAGTCATTAGTCCTGTAGTTCCTACCCTGTAATGATGCTAGTAAGGACTGAGAGTCATTAGTCCTGTAGTTCCCTACCCTGTAATGATGTTAGTAAGGACTGACAGTCATTAGTCCTGTAGTTTCCTACCCTGTAATGATGCTAGTAAGGACTGAGAGTCATTAGTCCTGTAGTTCCTATACTGTAATGATGTTAGTAAGGACTGACAGTCATTAGTCCTGTAGTTTCCTACCCTGTAATGATGTTAGTAAGGACTGACAGTCATTAGTCCTGTAGTTCCCTACACTGTAATGATGCTAGTAAGGACTGACAGTCATTAGTCCTGTAGTTCCCTACCCTGTAATGATGCTAGTAAGGACTGAGAGTCATTAGTCCTGTAGTTCCTACACTGTAATGATGCTAGTAAGGACTGAGAGTCATTAGTCCTGTAGTTCCTATACTGTAATGATGCTAGTAAGGACTGAGAGTCATTAGTCCTGTAGTTCCTACCCTGTAATGATGCTAGTAAGGACTGACAGTCATTAGTCCTGTAGTTCCCTACCCTGTAATGATGTTAGTAAGGACTGACAGTCATTAGTCCTGTAGTTCCTATACTGTAATGATGCTAGTAAGGACTGACAGTCATTAGTCCTGTAGTTCCTACCCTGTAATGATGTTAGTAAGGACTGACAGTCATTAGTCCTGTAGTTCCTATACTGTAATGATGCTAGTAAGGACTGACAGTCATTAGTCCTGTAGTTCCTATACTGTAATGATGTTAGTAAGGACTGACAGTCATTAGTCCTGTAGTTCCTATACTGTAATGATGTTAGTAAGGACTGAGAGTCATTAGTCCTGTAGTTCCTATACTGTAATGATGCTAGTAAGGACTGACAGTCATTAGTCCTGTAGTTCCTATACTGTAATGATGTTAGTAAGGACTGACAGTCATTAGTCCTGTAGTTCCCTACACTGTAATGATGCTAGTAAGGACTGACAGTCATTAGTCCTGTAGTTCCTACCCTGTAATGATGTTAGTAAGGACTGACAGTCATTAGTCCTGTAGTTCCTACCCTGTAATGATGTTAGTAAGGACTGACAGTCATTAGTCCTGTAGTTCCTATACTGTAATGATGTTAGTACTAATACAGATCGACATTAATACTACTGATACAGATAGACACCAACACTACTGATACAGATAGACATTAATACTACTGATACAGATAGACACCAACACTACTGATACAGATAGACATTAATACTACTGATACAGATAGACACCAACACTACTGATACAGATAGACCCCACCACTACTGATACAGATAGACACCACCACAACTGATACAGATAGACACCAACACTACTGATACAGATAGACATTAATACTACTGATACAGATAGACACCAACACTACTGATACAGATAGACATTAATACTACTGATACAGATAGACCCCTACACTACTGATACAGATAGACACCAACACTACTAATACAGATAGACACCAACACTACTGATACAGATAGACACCAACACTACTGATACAGATAGACATTAATACTACTGATACAGATAGACACCACCACTACTGATACATATAGACACCAACACTACTAATACAGATAGACACCTACACTACTGATACAGATAGACACCAACACTACTAATACAGATAGACACCAACACTACTGATACAGATAGACACCAACACTACTAATACAGATAGACACCAACACTACTGATACAGATAGACATTAATACTACTGATACAGATAGACATTAATACTACTGATACAGATAGACACCACCACTACTGATACAGATAGACACCACCACTACTGATACAGATAGACATTAATACTACTGATACAGATAGACACCACCACTACTGATACAGATAGACACCACCACTACTGATACAGATAGACATTAATACTACTGATACAGATAGACACCACCACTACTGATACAGATAGACCCCTACACTACTGATACAGATAGACATTAATACTACTGATACAGATAGACACCACCACTACTGATACAGATAGACATTAATACTACTGATACAGATAGACACCAACACTACTGATACAGATAGACACCACCACTACTGATACAGATAGACATTAATACTACTGATACAGATAGACACCAACACTACTGATACAGATAGACACCAACACTACTGATACAGATAGACACCAACACTACTGATACAGATAGACACCAACACTACTAATACAGATAGACACCAACACTACTGATACAGATAGACACCAGCACTACTGATACAGATAGACACCACCACTACTGATACAGATAGACATTAATACTACTAATACAGATAGACACCACCACTACTGATACAGATAGACACCAACACTACTGATACAGATAGACACCAACACTACTGATACAGATAGACACCAACACTACTAATACAGATAGACATTAATACTACTGATACAGATAGACACCAACACTACTGATACAGATAGACACCAACACTACTGATACAGATAGACACCAACACTACTGATACAGATAGACACCACCACTACTGATACAGATAGACATTAATACTACTGACACAGATAGACATTAATACTACTGATACACATAGACATGAATACTACTGATACAGATAGACATTAATACTACTGATACAGATAGACATTAATACTACTGATACAGATAGACATTAATACTACTGATACAGATAGACATTAATACTACTGATCTGATACAGATAGACCCCTACACTACTGATACAGATATACACCACCACTACTGATACAGATAGACACCAACACTACTGATACAGATAGACACCAACACTACTGATACAGATAGACACCAACACTACTAATACAGATAGACACCAACACTACTGATACAGATAGACACCAACACTACTAATACAGATAGACACCAACACTACTGATACAGATAGACACCAACACTACTGATACAGATAGACACCACCACTACTGATACAGATAGACCCCTACACTACTGATACAGATAGACACCACCACTATTAATACAGATAGACACCACCACTACTGATACAGATAGACCCCTACACTACTGATACAGATAGACACCAACACTACTGATACAGATAGACACCAACACTACTGATACAGATAGACACCAACACTACTAATACAGATAGACATTAATACTACTGATACAGATAGACTCCTACACTACTGATACAGATAGACACCAACACTACTGATACAGATAGACACCACCACTACTGATACAGATAGACACCAACACTACTGATACAGATAGACCCCTACACTACTGATACAGATAGACACCACCACTACTGATACAGATAGACACCACCACTACTGATACAGATAGACATTAATACTACTGATACAGATAGACCCCTACACTACTGATACAGGTAGACACCAACACTACTGATACAGATAGACACCACCACTACTGATACAGATAGACATTAATACTACTAATACAGACAGACACCAACACTACTGATACAGATAGACACCAACACTACTGATACAGATAGACACCACCACTACTAATACAGATAGACATTAATACTACTGATACAGATAGACACCAACACTACTGATACAGATAGACATTAATACTACTGATACAGATAGACACCAACACTACTGATACAGATAGACACCACCACTACTGATACAGATAGACACCAACACTACTGATACAGATCCCCTACACTACTGATACAGATAGACATTAATACTACTGATACAGATAGACACCAACACTACTGATACAGATAGACATTAATACTACTGATACAGATAGACACCACCACTACTGATACAGATAGACACCACCACTACTGATACAGATAGACACCAACACTACTAATACAGATAGACATTAATACTACTGATACAGATAGACACCAACACTACTGATACAGATAGACACCAACACTACTGATACAGATAGACACCAACACTACTGATACAGATAGACACCACCACTACTGATACAGATAGACATTAATACTACTGATACAGATAGACATTAATACTACTGATACAGATAGACATTAATACTACTGATACAGATAGACATTAATACTACTGATACAGATAGACATTAATACTACTGATACAGATAGACATTAATACTACTGATACAGATAGACATTAATACTACTGATCTGATACAGATAGACCCCTACACTACTGATACAGATAGACACCACCACTACTGATACAGATAGACACCAACACTACTAATACAGATAGACACCAACACTACTGATACAGATAGACACCAACACTACTGATACAGATAGACACCAACACTACTAATACAGATAGACACCACCACTACTGATACAGATAGACATTAATACTACTGATACAGATAGACACCACCACTACTGATACAGATAGACACCAACACTACTGATACAGATAGACACCAACACTACTAATACAGATAGACACCAACACTACTGATACAGATAGACACCAACACTACTGATACAGATAGACCCCTACACTACTGATACAGATAGACATTAATACTACTGATACAGATAGACACCACCACTACTGATACAGATAGACACCACCACTACTGATACAGATATACCCCTACACTACTGATACAGATAGACACCACCACTATTAATACAGATAGACACCACCACTACTGATACAGATAGACCCCTACAATACTGATACAGATAGACACCAACACTACTGATACAGATAGACACCAACACTACTAATACAGATAGACATTAATACTACTGATACAGATAGACCCCTACACTACTGATACAGATAGACACCAACACTACTGATACAGATAGACACCACCACTACTGATACAGATAGACCCCACCACTACTGATACAGATAGACACCAACACTACTGATACAGATAGACCCCTACACTACTGATACAGATAGACACCACCACTACTGATACAGATAGACACCACCACTACTGATACAGATAGACATTAATACTACTAATACAGATAGACACCAACACTACTGATACAGATAGACACCAACACTACTGATACAGATAGACACCACCACTACTAATACAGATAGACATTAATACTACTGATACAGATAGACACCAACACTACTGATACAGATAGACATTAATACTACTGATACAGATAGACACCAACACTACTGATACAGATAGACACCACCACTACTGATACAGATAGACACCAACACTACTGATACAGATAGACCCCTACACTACTGATACAGATAGACATTAATACTACTGATACAGATAGACACCAACACTACTGATACAGATAGACATTAATACTACTAATACAGATAGACACCACCACTACTGATACAGATAGACACCAACACTACTGATACAGATAGACATTAATACTACTGATACAGATAGACCCCTACACTACTGATACAGATAGACACCAACACTACTGATACAGATAGACACCACCACTACTGATACAGATAGACCCCTACACTACTGATACAGATAGACACCAACACTACTGATACAGATAGACACCAACACTACTGATACAGATAGACCCCACCACTACTGATACAGATAGACACCACCACTACTGATACAGATAGACACCAACACTACTAATACAGATCGACCCCACCACTACTGATGCAGATAGACACCACCACTACTGATACAGATAGACACCACCACTACTAATACAGATAGACACCACCACTACTGATACAGATCGACCCCACCACTACTGATACAGATAGACACCAACACTACTAATACAGATAGACATTAATACTACTGATACAGATAGCCCCACCACTACTGATACAGATAGACCCCACCACTACTGATACAGATAGACACCACCACTACTGATACACGACCCCACCACTACTGATACAGATAGACACCAACACTACTAATACAGATAGACATTAATACTACTGATACAGATAGACACCAACACTACTGATACAGATAGACACCAACACTACTGATACAGATAGACACCAACACTACTGATACAGATAGACACCACCACTACTGATACAGATAGACATTAATACTACTGACACAGATAGACATTAATACTACTGATACAGATAGACATGAATACTACTGATACAGATAGACATTAATACTACTGATACAGATAGACATTAATACTACTGATACAGATAGACATTAATACTACTGATACAGATAGACATTAATACTACTGATCTGATACAGATAGACCCCTACACTACTGATACAGATAGACATTAATACTACTGATACAGATAGACACCACCACTACTGATACAGATAGACACCACCACTACTGATACAGATAGACACCAACACTACTAATACAGATAGACACCGCCACTACTGATACAGATAGACCCCTACACTACTGATACAGATAGACACCACCACTATTAATACAGATAGACACCACCACTACTGATACAGATGCCCTACACTACTGATACAGATATACACCAACACTGCTGATACAGATAGACACCAACACTACTGATACAGATAGACACCAACACTACTAATACAGATAGACATTATACTACTGATACAGATAGACTCCTAAACTGATACAGATAGACACCAACACTACTGATACAGATAGACACCACCACTACTGATACAGATAGACACCAACACTACTGATACAGATAGCCCCTACACTACTGATATAGATAGACACCACCACTACTGATACAGATAGACACCACCACTACTGATACAGATAGACATTAATACTACTGATACAGATAGACCCCTACACTACTGATACAGGTAGACACCAACACTACTGATACAGATAGACACCACCACTACTGATACAGATAGACATTAATACTACTAATACATTAGACACCAACACTACTGATACAGATAGACACCAACACTACTGATACAGATAGACACCACCACTACTAATACAGATAGACATTAATACTACTGATACAGATAGACACCAACACTACTGATACAGATAGACATTAATACTACTGATACAGATAGACACCAACACTACTGATACAGATAGACACCACCACTACTGATACAGATAGACACCAACACTACTGATACAGATAGACCCTACACTACTGATACAGATAGACATTAATACTACTATTACAGATAGACACCAACACTACTGATACAGATAGACATTAATACTACTAATACAGATAGACACCACCACTACTGATACAGATAGACACCACCACTACTGATACAGATAGACACCAACACTACTAATACAGATAGACATTAATACTACTGATACAGATAGACACCAACACTACTGATACAGATAGACACCAACACTACTGATACAGATAGACACCAACACTACTGATACAGATAGACACCACCACTACTGATACAGATAGACATTAATACTACTGATACAGATAGACATTAATACTACTGATACAGATAGACATTAATACTACTGATACAGATAGACATTAATACTACTGATACAGATAGACATTAATACTACTGATACAGATAGACATTAATACTACTGATACAGATAGACATTAATACTACTGATCTGATACAGATAGACCCCTACACTACTGATACAGATAGACACCACCACTACTGATACAGATAGACACCAACACTAAATACAGATAGACACCAACACTACTGATACAGATAGACACCAACACTACTGATACAGATAGACACCAACACTACTAATACAGATAGACACCACCACTACTGATACAGATAGACATTAATACTACTGATACAGATAGACACCACCACTACTGATACAGATAGACACCAACACTACTGATACAGATAGACACCAACACTACTAATACAGATAGACACCAACACTACTGATACAGATAGACACCAACACTACTGATACAGATAGACACCACCACTACTGATACAGATAACCCCTACACTACTGATACAGATAGACATTAATACTACTGATACAGATAGACACCACCACTACTGATACAGATAGACACCACCACTACTGATACAGATCATCCCCTACACTACTGATACAGATAGACACCACCACTATTAATACAGATAGACACCACCACTACTGATACAGATAGACACCAACACTACTGATACAGATAGACACCAACACTACTAATACAGATAGACATTAATACTACTGATACAGATAGACCCCTACACTACTGATACAGATAGACACCAACACTACTGATACAGATAGACACCAACACTACTGATACAGATAGACACCAACACTACTAATACAGATAGACATTAATACTACTGATACAGATAGACCCCTACACTACTGATACAGATAGACACCAACACTACTGATACAGATAGACACCACCACTACTGATACAGATAGACCCCACCACTACTGATACAGATAGACACCAACACTACTGATACAGATTCCGCCCTACACTACTGATACAGATAGACACCACCACTACTGATACAGATAGACACCACCACTACTGATACAGATAGACATTAATACTACTAATACAGATAGACACCAACACTACTGATACAGATAGACACCAACACTACTGATACAGATAGACACCACCACTACTAATACAGATAGACATTAATACTACTGATACAGATAGACACCAACACTACTGATACAGATAGACATTAATACTACTGATACAGATAGACACCAACACTACTGATACAGATAGACACCACCACTACTGATACAGATAGACACCAACACTACTGATACAGATAGACCCTACACTACTGATACAGATAGACATTAATACTACTGATACAGATAGACACCAACACTACTGATACAGATAGACATTAATACTACTAATACAGATAGACACCACCACTACTGATACAGATAGACACCAACACTACTGATACAGATAGACATTAATACTACTGATACAGATAGACCCCTACACTACTGATACAGATAGACACCAACACTACTGATACAGATAGACACCACCACTACTGATACAGATAGACCCCTACACTACTGATACAGATAGACACCAACACTACTGATACAGATAGACACCAACACTACTGATACAGATAGACCCCACCACTACTGATACAGATAGACACCACCACTACTGATACAGATAGACACCAACACTACTAATACAGATCGACCCCACCACTACTGATGCAGATAGACACCACCACTACTGATACAGATAGACACCACCACTACTAATACAGATAGACACCACCACTACTGATACAGATCGACCCCACCACTACTGATACAGATAGACACCAACACTACTAATACAGATAGACATTAATACTACTGATACAGATAGACCCCACCACTACTGATACAGATAGACCCCACCACTACTGATACAGATAGACACCACCACTACTGATACAGATCGACCCCACCACTACTGATACAGATAGACACCAACACTACTAATACAGATAGACATTAATACTACTGATACAGATAGACACCACCACTACTGATACAGATAGCCACCAACACTACTGATACAGATAGACACCAACACTACTGATACAGATAGACCCCACCACTACTGATACAGATAGACACCACCACTACTGATACAGATAGACACCAACACTACTGATACAGATAGACACCAACACTACTAATACAAATATATATATATTTGTATGTTTGTTAAAACTGCTTTTTGTAAGTAATTAACTGTCCTCTGTGACTGGTTGACGATATGACATTGAGTAGCAGAGCTCAACAACAACAACAGTTTCAATTCGTTGATTAAATGTTTGTTGTTGGGGGGAAGCGGGACAAAATGGGGGACTGTCACCCTAACACACTAGACCAAGCACCACTCACACAGCCCACCAATCAAGATGACTCATGGAGACTCACAACACAGCCCAGCAGGTACAGTGGGGTGATTCCTCCAACCAGACCACCCTGATGTGATGAGGTACAGTGAGGTGATTCCTCCAGCCAGACCACCCTGATGTGATGAGGTACTGGGGGGTATTTCCTCCAACCAGACCACCCTGATGTGATGAGGTACAGTGAGGTGATTCCTCCAGCCAGACCACCCTGATGGGATGAGGTACTGGGGGGTGATTCCTCCAGCCAGACCACCCTGATGTGATGAGGTAGAGTGGGGTGATTCCTCCAGCCAGACCACCTGATGTGATGAGGTAGTGGGGTGATTCCTCCAGCCAGACCACCCTGATGTGATGAGGTACAGTGAGGTGATTCCTCCAGCCAGACCACCCTGATGGGATGAGGTACAGTGAGGTGATTCCTCCAGCCAGACCACCTGATGGGATGAGGTACAGTGAGGTGATTCCTCCACCAGACCACCCTGATGTGATGAGGTAGTGGGGGTGATTCCTCCAGCCAGACCACCCTGATGTGATGAGGCAGTGTGGGGTGATTCCTCAAACCAGACCACCCTGATGTGATGAGGCAGTGTGGGGTGATTCCTCAAACCAGACCACCCTGATGTGATGAGGTAGTGGGGGTGATTCCTCCAGCCAGACCACCCTGATGTGATGAGGTACAGTGAGGTGATTCCTCCAACCAGACCACCCTGATGTGATGAGGTAGTGGGGGGTGATTCCTCCAGCCAGACCACCCTGATGTGATGAGGTACAGTGGTGTGATTCCTCCAGCCAGACCACCCTGATGTGATGAGGTAGTGGGGGGTGATTCCTCCAACCAGACCACCCTGATGTGATGAGGCAGTGTGGGGTGATTCCTCCAACCAGACCACCCTGATGTGATGAGGTAGTGGGGGGTGATTCCTCCAACCAGACCACCCTGATGTGATGAGGTAGTGTGGGGTGATTCCTCCAGCCAGACCACCCTGATGTGATGAGGTAGTGTGGGGTGATTCCTCCAACCAGACCACCCTGATGTGATGAGGTAGTGGGGGGTGATTCCTCCAGCCAGACCACCCTGATGTGATGAGGCAGTGTGGGGTGATTCCTCCAACCAGACCACCCTGATGTGATGAGGTAGTGGGGGGTGATTCCTCCAACCAGACCACCCTGATGTGATGAGGTAGTGTGGGGTGATTCCTCCAGCCAGACCACCCTGATGTGATGAGGCAGTGTGGGGTGATTCCTCCAACCAGACCACCCTGATGTGATGAGGTAGTGGGGGGTGATTCCTCCAGCCAGACCACCCTGATGTGATGAGGCAGTGTGAGGTGATTGCTCCAACCAGACCACCCTGATGTGATGAGGTAGTGTGGGGTGATTCCTCAAGCCAGACCACCCTGATGTGATGAGGTAGTGTGGGGTGATTCCTCCAACCAGACCACCCTGATGTGATGAGGTAGTGTGGGGTGATTCCTCCAACCAGACCACCCTGATGTGATGAGGTAGTGTGGGGTGATTCCTCCAACCAGACCACCCTGATGTGATGAGGTAGTGTGGGGTGATTCCTACAGCCAGACCACCCTGATGTGATGAGGTAGTGTGGGTTGATTCCTCCAACCAGACCACCCTGATGTGATGAGGTAGTGTGGGGTGATGCCTCCAGCCAGACCACCCTGATGTGATGAGGTACTGGGGGGTGATTCCTCCAGCGAGACCACCCTGATGTGATGAGGTAGTGTGGGGTGATTCCTCCAGCCAGACCACCCTGATGTGATGAGGTAGTGTGGGGTGATTCCTCCAACCAGACCACCCTGATGTGATGAGGTAGTGTGGGGTGATTCCTCCAACCAGACCACCCTGATGTGATGAGGTAGTGTGGGGTTATTCCTCCAGCCAGACCACCCTGATGTGATGAGGTAGTGGTACTTCAGTTCCTTTACGTCGGCCACGGGGCAACTCTCCCTCTCTCACAAACACACCCAGTACGCCATCATCCTGCTGGTCTCCATAAGGACTGGTTTTATCCTCTGTTAGCATTCTTTAAACAGTTTGCACAAGGCCATGTGCTCTGAGATCGTTCCCAGCTGTGTTGAGCTAGAGAGAAAAGAGAGTGTGTGAGTGAGTGAGTGAGTGAGTGGTGAGTGAGTGGTGAGTGGTGAGTGAGTGAGTGGTGAGTGAAAAGTGAGTGCTTCTGTATTTGTCTGTGTGTGTGGCAGTACTGTGGCAGTGGTTTCCCTTCTATGGTGGAGAGAGAGAGAGAGTTATGTGGTGCAGAGAGAGAGAGACACAGAGAGAGAGACAGAGGGAGTGAGAGAGAGAGAGAGAGAGAGAGTTATGTGGTGCAGAGAGAGAGACACAGAGAGAGAGACAGGGGGAGAGAGAGAGAGACAGAAGGAGAGAGAGAGAGAGAGAGAGAGAGAGAGAGTTAAAACTCTATAAACGTACACTCAGAAGCAAAAAAGCACAGTACAACAGCAAGCAGCTGACACTAATTGAGGAGTCGACAGACAGAGTGAGACTGAGGACGACAGGCAGAGTGAGACTGAGGACACCAGGCAGAGTGAGACTGAGGACACCAGGCAGAGGGAGACTGAGGACGACAGGCAGAGTGAGACTGAGGACACCAGGCAGAGGGAGACTGAGGACACCAGGCAGAGGGAGACTGAGGACACCAGGCAGAGTGAGACTGAGGACAACAGGCAGAGTGAGACTGAGGACAACAGGCAGAGTGAGAATGAGGACAACAGGCAGAGTGAGAATGAGGACGACAGACAGAGTGAGACTGAGGACGACAGGCAGAGTGAGACTGAGGACGACAGACAGAGTGAGACTGAGGACGACAGACAGAGTGAGACTGAGGACGACAGACAGAGTGAGTCTGAGGACGACAGACAGAGTGAGACTGAGGACGACAGACAGAGTGAGACTGAGGACGACAGACAGAGTGAGACTGAGGACGACAGGCAGAGTGAGACTGAGGACGACAGACAGAGTGAGACTGAGGACGACAGACAGAGTGAGACTGAGGACGACAGACAGAGTGAGACTGAGGACGACAGGCAGAGTGAGACTGAGGACGACAGACAGAGTGAGACTGAGGACGACAGGCAGAGTGAGACTGAGGACGACAGGCAGAGTGAGACTGAGGACAACAGGCAGAGTGAGAATGAGGACGACAGGCAGAGTGAGACTGAGGACGACAGGCAGAGTGAGACTGAGGACGACAGACAGAGTGAGACTGAGGACGACAGGCAGAGTGAGACTGAGGACGACAGACAGAGTGAGACTGAGGACGACAGACAGAGTGAGACTGAGGACGACAGACAGAGTGAGTCTGAGGACGACAGACAGAGTGAGACTGAGGACGACAGACAGAGTGAGACTGAGGACGACAGACAGAGTGAGACTGAGGACGACAGGCAGAGTGAGACTGAGGACGACAGACAGAGTGAGACTGAGGACGACAGACAGAGTGAGACTGAGGACGACAGACAGAGTGAGACTGAGGACGACAGGCAGAGTGAGACTGAGGACGACAGACAGAGTGAGACTGAGGACGACAGGCAGAGTGAGACTGAGGACACCAGGCAGAGTGAGACTGAGGACGACAGGCAGAGTGAGACTGTACTGTGGTGGGTTGGCTCAACACTGTGTGATACTGCAGGCTGCCATGTCACTGAGAGTAGACATCCATCATAGAGGGACCTCCCTACCTCCCTACCTCCCAACCTCCCTACCTCCCGACCTCCCTACCTCCCTACCTCCCAACCTCCCTACCTCCCGACCTCCCGACCTCCCTACCTCCCGACCTCCCTACCTCCCGACCTCCCGACCTCCTGACCTCCCGACCTCCCTACCTCCATACCTCCCTACATCCCTACCTCCTGACCTCCCTAACGCCATACCTCCCGACCTCCCTACCTCCATACCTCCCGACCTCTCTACCGCCATACCTCCCGACCTCCCTACCTCCATACCTCCCTACCTCCATACCTCCCGACCTCCCTTTCTCCCTTCCTCCCGACCTCCCTACCTCCGTACCTCCCAACCTCCCTACCGCCATACCTCCCGACCTCCCTACCTCCCGACCTCCCTACCTCCGTACCTCCCAACCTCCGTACCTCCCTATCTCCCTACCTCCGTACCTCCCAACCTCCCTACCGCCATACCTCCCTACCTCCCGACCTCCCTACCTCCCGACCTCCCTACCGCCATACCTCCCTTCCTCCCCACCTCCCTACCTCCCGACCTCCCTACCTCCCAAACTCCCAACCTCCCTACCTCCCTACCTCCCAACCTCCTACCTCCTGACCTCCCGACCTCCCTACCTCCCTACCGCCATACCTCCCGACCTCCCTACCTCCTGACCTCCCTACCTCCTGACCTCCCTACCTCCCGACCTCCCTACCGCCATACCTCCCGACCTCCCTACCGCCATACCTCCCGACCTCCCTACCTCCATACCTCCCTACCTCCATACCTCCCGACCACCCTACCTCCCTTCCTCCCGACCTCCCTACCTCCGTACTTCCCAACCTCCCTACCTCCCGACCTCCCGACCTCCCTACCTCCGTACCTCCCAACCTCCCTACCACCATACCTCCCTTCCTCCCCACCTCCCGACCTCCCGACCTCCATACCTCCCGACCTCCCTACCTCCATACCTCCCGACCTCCTGACCTCCCGACCTCCCTATCTCCATACCTCCCAACATCCCGACCTCCCTACATCCATACCTCCCGACCTCCCGACCTCCTGACCTCCCGACCTTCCTACCTCCATACCTCTCGACCTCCCTGGCTCACACGGTAGAGATGTGTTGTTTACACTACGACCTCACACGGTAGAGATGTGTTGTTGTTTACACTATGACCTCACACGGTAGAGATGTGTTGTTGTTTACACTACGACCTCACACGGTAGAGATGTGTTGTTGTTTACACTATGACCTCACACGGTAGAGATGTGTTGTTGTTTACACTACGACCTCACACGGTAGAGATGTGTTGTTGTTTACACTACGACCTCACACGGTAGAGATGTGTTGTTGTTTACACTACGACCTCACACGGTAGAGATGTGTTGTTGTTTACACTACGACCTCACACGGTAGAGATGTGTTGTTGTTTACACTACGACCTCACACGGTAGAGATGTGTTGTTGTTTACACTACGACCTCACACGGTAGAGATGTGTTGTTGTTTACACTACGACCTCACACGGTAGAGATGTGTTGTTGTTTACACTACGACCTCACACGGTAGAGATGTGTTGTTGTTTACACTACGACCTCACACGGTAGAGAGGTGACACAGACTCTTGTTGCTGGTACTCAGGGGTTTAGTGTAAAGCAGAGGTCTATTTTCCGGTGAACCTCGTGTACAATTGTACGATAAAGTTAATCATCCCCTCTGCTCATTTCTCCTCTCTATAGAAATGACTACTCTTCCTGACACTGCCACAACCCCACTGCCTAGACTAGAGGAGACCACCGCTGCCTCGAGAGGACCAGGTACACGCTGTAACACACGCACACAGGGCCTCACCGTGGTGTAAGGCTCAGACACGTATTGATCACGATCTGTCTGATCAGCATCATTGATTGAGCTACCTATCCTGTGCCCCAATGAGGAGGTGGTTAGTCCACTGTGTGTGCGCTGGATTTGTGCTCTTGTGTGTTTTCAACTAATAGCAGCGTAAACTGACGCTCCGTCCCAGAAATGAGCTGTCTCTCTTCCAACATTATGCCGCTAACATTATAATGCTAACATTATAGTGCCAACATTATGCCGCTAACATTATAGTGCTAACATTATGCTGCTAACATTATGCCGCTAACATTATAATGCTAACATTATGCCGCTAACATTATAATGCTAACATTATGCCGCTAAAATTATAATGCTAACATTATGCCGCTAACATTATAATGCTAACATTATGCCGCTAAAATTATAATGCTAACATTATGCCGCTAACATTATAATGCTAACATTATGCCGCTAACATTATAATGCTAACATTATGCCGCTAACATTATAATGCTAACATTATGCCGCTAAAATTATAATGCTAACATTATGCCGCTAACATTATAATGCTAACATTATGCCGCTAACATTATAATGCTAACATTATGCCGCTAACATTATAATGCTAACATTATGCCGCTAACATTATAATGCTAACATTATGCCGCTAACATTATAGTGCTAACATTATGCCGCTAACATTATAGTGCTAACATTATGCTGCTAACATTATAATGCTATTATTATGCCGCTAACATTATGCCGCTAACATTATAATGCTAACATTACGCTGTATGTGTGTGTCTCTGCTTCTCTCTTCTCTGCTGATTTCTGAGGGGTGATTCCAGGGTGTAGGGCTCCATGCTGATGAGGCTAACTGTAGCTAGCGTTAGCCCAGCACTCCTGTTGTTTAATCTATAATCTAGACCTCTATCAGTAGGTGTCAGGGCTCAGCGCTAATGCTGCATGCTAATCTCTAACAAGCCTCGTTCAAGGCCATGGGTGTGTGTTCTCCCAAAAGGAGTGTAGGAAACAGCACCGTGGTAGGAACTAGGCTAAATGTAATGGGTTTAACTTATCTTGTTATCTCTCTCTCCTTTACCCTCTCTACCCCTAATCTTTAGGCACTACTGTGTGGTCTCTGGGCGGTCTGTGTGACTTTGAGTCCAGTCTGTGTGGCTGGATCCCAGACAGCATGTCAGAGCTGAGCTGGTCTCTCCACAGCGGCAGCCTCTCCTCTGGTCTAACACCCAGTCTGGATCTACCTCTCTCTCTGCCCAAAGACGGTCAGTACCGCTCACATTTACAGTCATCTGGTCATCACTGGATAGGAGACACACTGACATTTATAGAGAGGTGACACCTGGTTTTTGGATCCTGGATCTGTCAGAATCCTGAAGCCGACAGTAACATGTATCCCTCTTTATGGCAGTGTACAGCCTTCCGCCCCATCTCCCCCTATGCCTCCCCCCCATCCCCCTATGCCTCCGCCCCATCCCCCCTATGCCCCCCTACGCCCCCTCCACCCTATGCCTTCCGCCCCATCCCCCTATGCCCCCCCCCCTATGCCCCCACCCTATGCCACCCTATGCCTTCCATCCTCCTATGCCCCCCTATGCCTCCCCCTATGCCTTCCTCCCCATCCCCCTATGCCCCCTATGCCATCCGCCCCATCCCCTCCTTCTGTCACTCCACCTGTATCCACCTGTATCTACCTGTATCTACCTCTATCTACCTGTATCCACCTGTATCTACCTCTATCTACCTCTATCTACCTCTATCTACCTGTATTACCTGTATCCACCTGTATCCACCTGTATCTACCTCTATCTACCTCTATCTACCTGTATCTACCTGTATCTACCTGTATCTACCTGTATCCACCTTTATCTACCTCTATCTACCTCTATCTGTATCTCTCTATCTACCTGTATCTACCTCTATCTACCTGTATCTACCTCTATCTACCTCTATCTACCTCTATCTACCTGTATCTACCTCTATCTACCTCTATCTACCTCTATCTACCTGTATCTACCTCTATCTACCTCTATCTACCTGTATCTACCTGTATCCACCTGTATCCACCTGCATCTACCTCTATCTACCTCTATCTACCTCTATCTACCTGTATCTACCTGTATCCACCTGTATCCACCTATCTACCTCTATCTACCTCTATCTACCTGTATCCACCTGTATCTACCTGTATCTACCTCTATCTACCTGTATCTACCTCTATCTACCTCTATCTACCTGTATCTACCTCTATCTACCTGTATCCACCTGTATCTACCTCTATCTACCTGTATCCACCTGTATCTACCTGTATCTACCTCTATCTACCTGTATCCACCTGTATCTACCTCTATCTACCTGTATCCACCTGTATCTACCTCTATCTACCTGTATCCACCTGTATCACCTGTATCTACCTCTACATTTACATTTTACATTTAAGTCATTTAGCAGACGCTCTTATCCAGAGCGACTTACAAATTGGTGCTTTCACCTTATGACATCCAGTGGAACAGCCACTTTACAATAGTGCATCTAGGTCTTTTAAGGGGGGGGGGGGAGAGAAGGATTACTTTATCCTATCCTAGGTATTCCTTAAAGAGGTGGGGTTTCAGGTGTCTCCGGAAGGTGGTGATTGACTCCGCTGTCCTGGCGTCGTGAGGGAGTTTGTTCCACCATACCTATATCTACCTCTATCTACCTGTATCCACCTGTATCTACCTGTATCTACCTCTATCTACCTCTATCTACCTGTATCTACCTGTATCCACCTCTATCCACTTGTATCTACCTCTATCCACCTCTATCTACCTGTATCTACCTGTATCTACCTGTATCTACCTCTATTACCTCTATCCACCTGTATCTACCTCTATCTACCTCTATCTACCTGTATCTACCTGTATCTACCTCTATCTACCTATATCTACCTCTATCTACCTGTATCTACCTGTATCTACCTGTATCTACCTATATCTACCTGTATCTACCTAATATCTACCTCTATCTATCTACCTGTATCTACCTATATCTACCTCTATCAACTTGTATCTACCTCTATCTACCTGTATCTACCTGTATCTACCTGTATCTACCTCTATATACCTCTATCTACCTCTATCTACCTGTATCTACCTCTATCTACCTCTATCTACCTATATCTACCTCTATCTACCGGTATCTACCTCTATCTACCTCTACCTACCTGTATCTACCTCTATCCACCTGTATCTACCTGTATCCACCTCTATCTACCTCTATCTACCTGTATCTACCTCTATCTACCTCTATCCACCTGTATCTACCTCTATCTACCTCTATCTACCTCTATCTACCTCTATCCACCTGTATCTTCTCCATAACTCCACATCTCCTGTCCCATGGGCCCTACCTTAACACCACTAAGATGCTATTGTTCTCTCTCTCTCGCTTCCTTCTCCCTCCCCCATCTCTCTTTCCTCTACTTCCTGAGCTCCAGCCCAGTCCTGTTTCTCCCGTGGCCTGACTTTCCCATCTGAACTCCACACACACACACACACACACACACACACACACACACACACACACACACACACACACACACACACACACACACACACACACACACCCCCAGCGGCGTCATGAACCCCAACAATCTGAGGAGGTGCAAAGCACGTGAGGATGGCTGGGGGGAATTTAGCTTCCAAACAACTGAAATTCTATTTGAATGTACGGTCTATTTTTGCATATCTAAAGCCTCTTGAGCTGTCTCTATCCTCTTGACTGGTGGTTCTCTTTCTATGAAACTAAATGTGCTTCTCTGCATCTCTGCTAAAATCTGCGTGAGAGATTGAAAGGAACATTTAGTAATTGATTGCTATATATACAGTACTAGTCAAAGGTGTGAACACACCTACTCATTCAAGGGTTTTTCTTTATTTTTTACTATTTTCTACATTGTAGAATAATAGTGAAGACATCAAAAACTTTTGAAATAACACAGATGGAATCATGTAGTAACCAAGAAAGTGTTAAAAAAAATCATAAACTTATATTTTTATTTTATATTTGAGATTCTCCAAAGTAGCCACCCTTTGCACACTCTGGGCGTTAGACGGCGGCTCTGTGTAGCGGCTTTCTTCCGCTGAAGGAGAGGAGAACCAAAATGCAGCGTGGTTTAGTGTTCAACAGCTTTAATATCCACGAGAACACTAGAAAATACAAAAGAATAAATGTGAAAACCGAAACAGTCCTGTGTGGTGAAACAAACACAGACAAGGAAACAACCACCCACAGAATATAGCTGCCTAAATATGGTTCCCAATCAGAGACAACGATAGACACCTGCCTCTAATTGAGAACCAATCTGTGCAACCATGGACCTACAAACTACCTAGAAAGGAAACAGCCCCAGAAACATACAAAAAACCATAGACCAAAAAAAACATAATTCCCCCATGTCCCACCCTGACCTAACCAAAATTATAAAGAAAACAAAGATAACTAAGGCCAGGGCGTGACACTCTGCTAGACGGCTGATCCAGCACTCTCTCTCAGGCCCAACACACCAGGCTGTAACAGGGAGACACTATGAATGCACACAGCCTCCAACACACTAGCTGACCTTGTCTGTGTCCAAAACCCATTTTTCCTTTTATGTTTGACCAGCGCCCATCAGACGTCGTGTACCATAGAGGGTTCCGTTTGGGACGGAGATACTGTCTGATCTTCACATTCACCAATGTGTGCTTGGGGCCTCCTGCTCACCACACACAGAGAGAGAGAAGAAGAAATGACCCATTAGTCTAGCTAGCTCCTCTGAGGGGAAGGTGTGCACTACGGCTCAGGATACACACACAAGGCAGACACTCACATGCAAGCGCACACACGGCCTGTGTTACCTCACAGGCAGATCACTGTGTGTTCTCCCTCACAGGCAGATCACTGTGTGTTCTCCCTCACAGGCAGATCACTGTGGGTTACCTCACAGGCAGATCACTGTGTGTTCTCCCTCACAGGCAGATCACTGTGGGTTACCTCACAGGCAGATCACTGTGGGTTACCTCACAGGCAGATCACTGTGTGTTCTCCCTCACAGGCAGATCACTGTGGGTTACCTCACAGGCAGATCACTGTGTGTTCTCCCTCACAGGCAGATCACTGTGGGTTACCTCACAGGCAGATCACTGTGGGTTACCTCACAGGCAGATCACTGTGGGTTACCTCACAGGCAGATCACTGTGTGTTCTCCCTTCTCACCTACCTCACAGGCAGATCACTGTGTGTTCTCCCTCACAGGCAGATCACTGTGGGTTACCTCACAGGCAGATCACTGTGTCACAGGTTCTCCCTCACAGGCAGATCACTGTGGGTTACCTCACAGGCAGATCACTGTGCAGTTCTCCCTCACAGGCAGATCACTGTGGGTTACTCACAGGCAGATCACAGGCAGATCACTGTGGGTTACCTCACAGGCAGATCACTGTGGGTTACCTCACAGGCAGATCACTGTGTGTTCTCCCTCACAGGCAGATCACTGTGGGTTACCTCACAGGCAGATCACTGTGTGTTCTCCCTCACAGGCAGATCACTGTGGGTTACCTCACAGGCAGATCACTGTGGGTTACCTCACAGGCAGATCACTGTGGGTTACCTCACAGGCAGATCACTGTGGGTTCTCCCTCACAGGCAGATCACTGTGTGTTACCTCACAGGCAGATCACTGTGGGTTCTCCCTCACAGGCAGATCACTGTGGGTTCTCCCTCACAGGCAGATCACTGTGTGTTACCTCACAGGCAGATCACTGTGGGTTACCTACCAGGCAGATCACTGTGGGTTACCTCACAGGCAGATCACTGTGTGTTCTCCCTCACAGGCAGATCACTGTGGGTTACCTCACAGGCAGATCACTGTGGGTTACCTCACAGGCAGATCACTGTGGGTTACCTCACAGGCAGATCACTGTGGGTTACCTCACAGGCAGATCACTGTGTGTTCTCCCTCACAGGCAGATCACTGTGTGTTACCTCACAGGCAGATCACTGTGGGTTACCTCACAGGCAGATCACTGTGGGTTACCTCACAGGCAGATCACTGTGGGTTACCTCACAGGCAGATCACTGTGTGTTACCTCACAGGCAGATCACTGTGGGTTCTCCCTCACAGGCAGATCACTGTGGGTTCTCCCTCACAGGCAGATCACTGTGGGTTCTCCCTCACAGGCAGATCACTGTGTGTTACCTCACAGGCAGATCACTGTGGGTTCTCCCTCACAGGCAGATCACTGTGGGTTCTCCCTCACAGGCAGATCACTGTGTGTTACCTCACAGGCAGATCACTGTGGGTTCTCCCTCACAGGCAGATCACTGTGTGTTCTCCCTCACAGGCAGATCACTGTGGGTTACCTCACAGGCAGATCACTGTGGGTTACCTCACAGGCAGATCACTGTGGGTTACCTCACAGGCAGATCACTGTGTGTTCTCCCTCACAGGCAGATCACTGTGTGTTCTCCCTCACAGGCAGATCACTGTGGGTTACCTCACAGGCAGATCACTGTGTGTTCTCCCTCACAGGCAGATCACTGTGGGTTACCTCACAGGCAGATCACTGTGTGTTCTCCCTCACAGGCAGATCACTGTGGGTTACCTCACAGGCAGATCACTGTGGGTTACCTCACAGGCAGATCACTGTGTGTTCTCCCTCACAGGCAGATCACTGTGGGTTACCTCACAGGCAGATCACTGTGGGTTCTCCCTCACAGGCAGATCACTGTGGGTTACCTCACAGGCAGATCACTGTGGGTTCTCCCTCACAGGCAGA
>NC_088396.1:54901185-54943685 GCF_034236695.1 Oncorhynchus nerka
CAGAGAGGAACCAGGCTATGAGGGTGGCCAGTCCTCTTCTGGCTGTCACGAGGTGGAGATTATAACAGAACATGGCCAAGATGTTCAACTGTTCATAGATGACCAGCAGGAGATTATTACAGAACATGGCCAAGGTGTTCAACTGTTCATAGATGACCAGCAGGAGATTATACAGAACATGGCCAAGATGTTCAACTGTTCATAGATGACCAGCAGGAGATCATTATAACAGAACATGGCCAAGATGTTCACTGTTCATAGATCATGAGGTTACCTCACAGGCAGGTGATTATAGCAGGCAGAACATGGCCAAGATGTTCAACTGTTCATAGATGACCATGTTACCTCACAGAACATGGCCAAGAACTGTTCATAGATGACCAGCAGGAGATTATAACAGAACATGGCCAAGATGTTCAACTGTTCATAGATGACCAGCAGGAGATTATAACAGAACATGGCCAAGATGTTCAACTGTTCATAGATGACCACTGGAGATTATAACAGAAGATCCAAGATGTTCAACTGTTCATAGATGACCAGCAGGAGATTATTACAGAACATGAACTGTTCATAGATGACCAGCAAGATGTTACAGAACAGGCCAGATGTTCAACTGTTCAGCAGATGACCAGCAGGAGATTATAGGCAGATCAGAACATGGCCCAAGGCAGTTCAACTGTTCATAGATGACCAGCAGGAGATTATAACAGAACATGGCCAAGATGTTCAATGTTCAAATGACCCTATTCAGAACATAAGATGTTCACTGTTCATTTGACCAGCAGGGGATTTGGGTACAACAGGTCAGTCATCAGGATCAAACAAATGTCAGTTGGCTTTTCATTAAAGCCAATGTTAGCCAATTTTGACAAACTCCATAGTATTGACCAGCTAGGGGACACTCCACAAACTGTATTGATATGTAGGAGGGGACAACTCCATACTGTATTGATGAAGAGGGGACTTCCTCCAACCTTGATTGATATTCATTATCTTGGGACACTCCATACTGTATTGATGGCTAGGGGACACTCCATACTGTATTGATGGCTAGCTAGGGACACTCCAACTGTATTGATGGCTAGGGGACACTCCATACTGTATTGATGGCTAGGGGGACACTCCATACTGTATTGATGGCTGAGGGGACAGAGAGATTGATGGCAGAGAGGGAGACACTGAGACAGAGAGACAAGATTAGAGGGACAGAGACAGACCATACTGTATTGATGGCAGAGAGAGGACACTCCATACATTGAGATTAGAGAGGACACTCCAGTATTGATGGGACAGAGGGACACTCCATACTGTATTGATGGCAGAGGGAGACATGCTGTATTGAGACAGAGGACTCCAGACAGAGAGACAGAGGGGACAGAGAGAGACTCCAGACAGTATTGATGAGACACTTCCATACAGATTGATGGCAGGAGACAGAGGGACAGAGACTGATTAAGATTTGATAAGAGATATGACAGAGAGGACAGAGGAAGAAGAAGAGACTCCATGTTTGCTATTGATGGCTATGGGACAGCAGCACCTAGATCTTCTGTATTGATAGCTAGGGGACAGACTCCAGACCTGTGGTATTGAGCTTGGGGAGATTGTATTGATGACCTGGGACCTCCAGACCCATTGACAGACCTGGGACCCTCCAGACTGTATTGATGGGCTGACAGGGACCCTCCATATTGTACAGATGGGCCCTGACAGGACCCTGACAGACTGTATTGACCTGGACCCTGACAGACCTGGACCCTCCAGATTGTATTGATGGCTGACAGACACTCCATACAGATTGATGGCAGGGGACACTAAGACCATATTGTATTGATGATTACCAGGACCACTCAAATTCATACAGTATTGATGATTGGGACACTCCATATCTGTAATGATGGCTGGGGCTCCAAAACAGGTCAAAATCCCAAACTGTATTGATTTAGGACAATAACTGGTTAGCAAAATCCATAAATGAGTATTGATAAAAGGGGACAAACTCCATACTGTATTGATGGCTGGGGACACTCCATGGGGCTCTGTATTGATAGCTAGGGGACACAAAAAAATAATTTAGACCCAACTCCATGATGGCTCACACTGGGGACAACCCCCAAAATACAGTATTGATGGCTAGGGGACACTCCATACTGTATTGATAGCTACAGACACAGTGGAAAACCTTGTTAGGGGACACTCCATACTGTATTGTAGCTAGGGACACTCCATATTGTATTGATGGCTAGGGGACACTCCATACTGTATTGATGGCTATGGGACACTCCATACTGTATTGATGATTAGGGACACTCCATACTGTATTGATCAATCAATCAAAACACTCCATCAGCTGTATTGATGATGTATTAAAACAAACTCCAATGCAGGTGTATTGACGGTGGCTAGGGACACTCCCAGAATTGTATTGATGGCTAGAGGGACAGGCTCCATATTGTATTGATGATTAGGGGACACTCCATACTGTATTGATGGCTAGGGGACACTCCATAGATGACAGCAGGAGTCCATCAACTGATGATTAGGGGACACTCCATGTTACTGTATTGATGGCAGGGGACACTCCATGTTACTGTTCATAGATGATAGCAGGGACACTCCATACTGTATTGATGGCTAGCAGGGACACTCCATACTGTATTGATGGCTAGGGACACTCCATACTGTATTGATGGCTAGGGGACACTCCATACTGTCATTGATGCTAGGGGACACTCCATATTGTATTGATAGGGACACTCCATACTGTATTGATAGCTAGGGGACACTCCATATTGTATTGATGGCTAGGGGACACTCCATACTGTATTGATGGCTAGGGGACACTCCATATTGTATTAATAGCTAGGGGACACTCCATACTGTATTGATAGCTAGGGGACACTCCATATTGTATTGATGGCTAGGGGACACTCCATACTGTATTGATAGCTAGGAGACACTCCATTCTGTATTGATAGCTAGGGGACACTCCATACTGTATTGATGGCTAGGGGACACTCCATATTGTATTGATGATTAGGGGACACTCCATACTGTATTGATGATTAGGGGACACTCCATACTGTATTGATGGCTAGGGGACACTCCATATTGTATTGATGATTAGGGGACACTCCATATTGTATTGATGATTAGGGGACACTCCATATTGTATTGATGGCTAGGGGACACTCCATATTGTATTGATGATTAGGGGACACTCCATACTGTATTGATGGCTAGGGGACACTCCATATTGTATTGATAGCTAGGGGACACTCCATACTGTATTGATAGCTAGGGGACACTCCATACTGTATTGATGGCTAGGGGACACTCCATACTGTATTGATGGCTAGGGGACACTCCATACTGTATTGATGGCTAGGGGACACTCCATATTGTATTGATGGCTAGGGGACACTCCATACTGTATTGATGGCTAGGGGACACTCCATACTGTATTGATGGCTAGGGGACACTCCATATTGTATTGATGGCTAGGGGACACTCCATACTGTATTGATGGCTAGGGGACACTCCATATTGTATTGATGATTAGGGGACACTCCATACTGTATTGATGATGAGGGGACACTCCATATTGTATTAGGGGACACTCCATACTGTATTGATGGCTAGGGACACTCCATACTGTATTGATAGCTAGGGGACACTCCATACTGTATTGATGGCTAGGGGACACTCCATACTGTATTGATGGCTAGGGGACACTCCATACTGTATTGATGATTAGGGGACACTCCATACTGTATTGATGGCTAGGGGACACTCCATACTGTATTGATAGGGGCTATTGTATTGGGACACTCCATACTGTATTGATGATTAGGGGACACTCCATACTGTATTGATGGCTAGGGGACACTCCATATTGTATTGATGATTAGGGGACACTCCATACTGTATTGATGGCTAGGGGACACTCCATACTGTATTGATGGCTAGGGGACACTCCATACTGTATTGATGATTAGGGGACACTCCATATTGTATTGATGATTTGGGGACACTCCATACTGTATTGATGGCTAGGGGACACTCCATACTGTATTGATGATTAGGGGACACTCCATATTGTATTGATGGCTAGGGGACACTCCATATTGTATTGATGATTAGGGGACACTCCATACTGTATTGATGATTAGGGGACACTCCATACTGTATTGATGGGTAGGGGACACTCCATACTGTATTGATGGCTAGGGGACACTCCATACATACTGATTGATGGGGACACTCCATACTGTATTGATGGCTAGGGACACTCCATACTGTATTGATGGCTAGGGGACACTCCATACTGTATTGATGATTAGGAGACACTCCATATTGTATTGATGGCTAGGGGACACTCCATACTGTATTGATGATTAGGGGACACTCCATATTGTATTGATGGCTAGGGGACACTCCATACTGTATTGATGATTAGGGGACACTCCATACTGTATTGATGGCTAGGGGACACTCCATATTGTCTAACTCTGATTTCTCTGTGTTCCTGTCCTTCAGACGTGGGTAACTTCCTCCACATCGAGGCCAGCCCCAGGACAGAGAGGCAGCGAGCCCGTCTGGTGAGCCCCGCTGTAGGGCCTGAGAGAGGGCCGCTGTGCCTGCTCTTCAACTACCAGCTCCAGGGGCCCGAGAACCAGGGCCTGGGGTCCCTCAGGATCCTCATCAGAGACAACGACCGGGAGGAGACTCTGCTCTGGTCCCTCAGAGGAGACCAGGGGTCCGTGTGGAAGGAGGGTCGCACCATCCTGCCCCAGTCACCCAAAGAGTACCAGGTACCGAACCCACAGACCGTAGTACTAGTGTTCTTGATTAGTGACAGTTCATTTATTTCACAGAGATAATAATGAAGTCTGTGATCTTCTTTTCTCTCCGTCAAGGTGGTGATTGAGGGCTTCTTTGAGCACAGCAACCGAGGACACATCTGGATCGACAACATCCACATGAGCTCCAGTACTGAGCTGGAACAGTGTACCCGTAAGCGCATCCTCACGTCTGTTTTGACCTTGGCGAGCAAGAGACTGATTCCCACCAGTTTACACGAGGCTGCAAACCGTCCCCGGGTTAACTGGTCTGTCTGACACACAGCATAGCCCAGAGAGACAGACACACACCCTCCCTCTCCAGTTACATGAGGCTGCAAACCGTCCCCGGGTTAAAAGACACACACCCTCCCTTTTCAGTCATACTCTCGAACCCACAACCCTGGCATTGCAGGCACTATGCTCTACCAACTCATTCATTAAAGGGGACTTTCTTTCTGGCTCTGCATCTCTCTACATGGTCCCAAAGTCAAGTTCACAAAAAGGGGAAAAAAAGAGAGAAGAAAAATCGTATAAATGTTCTCGTTCACAAAACCGTGAAAGTAGGCCATGCGCCTACACTATGATTCTAATCTATATTTAACGACATCTTTCTCCCTCTTCTCTCTTCTTGGTTACCAGTCTTCCACTGTCATCAGAGGGAATTACTAGACTCCCTCTCAGATACAGTACAGTAGGCTAGACTACCTCTCAGACACAGTACAATAGACTAGACTACCTCTCAGACACAGTACAGTAGACTAGACTACCTCTCAGACACAGTACAATAGACTAGACTACCTCTCAGACACAGTACAGTAGACTAGACTACCTCCCTCTCAGATACAGTACAGTAGACTAGACTACCTCTCAGACACAGTACAGTAGACTAGACTACCTCTCAGACACAGTACAATAGACTAGACTACCTCTCAGACACAGTACAGTAGACTAGACTACCTCCCTCTCAGATACAGTACAGTAGACTAGACTACCTCTCAGACACAGTACAATAGACTAGACTACCTCTCAGACACAGTACAGTAGGCTAGACTACCTCTCAGACACAATACAGTAGGCTAGACTCCCTCTCAGATACAGTACAGTAGGCTAGACTACCTCTCAGACACAGTACAGTAGACTAGACTACCTCTCAGACACAGTACAGTAGACTAGACTACCTCTCAGACACAGTACAGTAGGCTAGACTCCCTCTCAGACACAGTACAGTAGACTAGACTACCTCTCAGACACAGTACAGTAGGCTAGACTACCTCCCTCTCAGACACAGTACAGTAGGCTAGACTCCCTCTCAGACACAGTTCATCTATTGCAACACAACGTCAGCCCAGTCAGTCGTGCCTGCCAAGAGATACCAACCCGCCTGTGTCTGCTGCTCTGGTTAATTGTCTCAGTAATCCTTCCACAGATCCACTCTCCTCCTCCTCCTCCTCCTCTCCACCCTCGTTCTAAATAGGTCTTATGATATGTTCCATCAGACCTCCTCTCCTCCTCCCTCCTTCTCTCCTCCCCCTCTTCCTCCTCCTTCCTCCTCCCCCTCCTGCTCCTGCTCCTGCTCCTGCTCCTGCTCCTCCTCCTCTCCCCCTCCTCCTCCCCCCTCTCCTCCTCCTCTCCCCCTCCTCCTCTCCCCTCCTCCTCCTCCTCCTCCTCCTCTCCCCCTCCTCCTTTCCCCCTCCTCCTCCTCCTCCTCCTCTCCCTCAGCAGCCAATAAACAGCTGCAAATCTCAGTTCTCCTCTCTTTGCTCTCTCCTCTCAGTCTCACATTCAAACTATTGGGGCTAGTCACCATCTTCTCAGTCCCACCTTCCTCTCAGTCTCACCTTCCTCTCTGTCACACCTTCCTCTCAGTCTCACCTTCCTCTCAGTCTCACCTTCCTCTCAGTTTTACCTTCCTCTCTCATTCTCACCTTCCTCTCAGTCTCACCTTCCTCTCTCAGTCTCACCTTCCTCTCTCAGTCTCACCTTCCTCTCTCAGTCTCACCTTCCTCTCAGTCTCACCTTCCTCTCAGTCTCACCTTCCTCTCAGTTTTACCTTCCTCTCTCATTCTCACCTTCCTCTCTCATTCTCATCTTCCTCGCAGTCTCACCTTCCTCTCAGTCTCACCTTCCTCTCTGTCACACCTTCCTCTCAGTCTCACCTTCCTCTCAGTCTCACCTTCCTCTCAGTCTCACCTTCCTCTCATTCTCACCTTCCTCTCAGTTTTACCTTCCTCTCTCATTCTCACCTTCCTCTCAGTCTCACCTTCCTCTCAGTCTCACCTTCCTCTCTCAGTCTCACCTTCCTCTCTCTGTCCTACCTTCCTCTCTCAGTCTCACCTTCCTCTCAGTCTCACCTTCCTCTCAGTTTTATCTTCCTCTCTCATTCTCACCTTCCTCTCAGTCTCACCTTCCTCTCATTCTCACCTTCCTCTCAGTCCCACCTTCCTCTCAGTCTGAACTTCCTCTCTGTCACACCTTCCTCTCAGTCCCACCTTCCTCTCAGTCTCACCTTCTTCTCAGTTTTACCTTCCTCTCTGTCACACCTTCCTCTCAGTCTTACCTTCCTCTCAGTCTCACCTTCCTCTCAGTCTCACCTTCCTCTCTGTCACACCTTCCTCTCAGTCTCACCTTCCTCTCAGTCTCACCTTCCTCTCAGTCTCACCTTCCTCTCATTCTCACCTTCCTCTCAGTCTGCTGTAGTATGTTGATCAGAATGGCATTGCCTTTTTAATACAATTTAGTCCTTCTCTTTCTTTCAGAACCCTTCGCTGCATTCCCTCCTGACATGACTGGTGAGTTGGCCTTGTTATCTTTGACTACTTCCTGTTTCCTGTGCGAACGTTCGTCTACTTCCTGTATGAATATGTGTTGCTTCCTGCTTGTCGCTCCGAACCCAGCTTGCAGTTACGACAGTGGTCCATAAACACTATTTTACCTGATTCTATTATGTGATTCGATTCCATGCTAAATCATAGTCTTAATCGGATGACTGTGCAGCCCACTGTTCCAAAACTGCATCTGAATCTTGTTTCGGTATATAAGGAAACAGAGGAGAAATTGCTTCCGGGTTTTCAGTTTGTTGCTATTGAACATGTTCCCGAGGTTATTATTATATCGGTGGGAATTGGGACGCTACTGTTACCAACATAATGCATCCCAGCATTATGATCAGAGCATGTGTCCCTGCGTGCATGTCTGAGGTCAAGCATCCGTCCTGTTATGTCCCGTTATGTTGTTGTCTCTACATATAAACAGGTGAACAGAGTCTTAAAGAAACACCACACAAAACTAATGTTTTGAATTAGCTTTTATATTTTCAGTACTGTGAAATATTTGTTGTTCCATTATTTCGGTGTACAAACTCAGAGAAGGTAGTGCCCTCATGTGCATTAGGGTTTTGTATGTACCAGGTGTCTAGGGAATGTACAGATGTAGGTACTGGAAGACTAGGGTATGTACAGCTGTCTCTACTGGAAGACTAGGGTATGTACAGCTGTCTCTACTGGAAGACTAGGGTATGTACAGCTGTCTCTACTGGAAGACTAGGGTATGTACAGCTGTCTCTACTGGAAGACTAGGGTATGTACAGCTGTCTCTACTGGAAGACTAGGGTACTGGAAGATGTACAGCTGTCTCTACTGGAAGACTAGGGTATGTACAGCTGTCTCTACTGGAAGACTAGGGTATGTACAGCTCTCTCTACTGGAAGACTAGGGTATGTACAGCTGATTCTACTGGAAGACTAGGGTATGTACAGCTGTCTCTACTGGAAGACTAGGGTATGTACAGCTATAGGTACTGGAAGGCTAGGGTATGTACAGCTGTAGGTACTGGAAGGCTAGGGTATGTACAGCTGATTCTACTGGAAGACTAGGGTATGTACAGCTGTCTCTACTGGAAGACTAGGGTATGTACAGCTGATTCTACTGGAAGGCTAGGGTATGTACAGATGTAGGTACTGGAAGACTAGGGTATGTACAGCTGTAGGTACTGGAAGGCTAGGGTATGTACAGCTGTCTCTACTGGAAGACTAGGGTATGTACAGCTGTCTCTACTGGAAGACTAGGGTATGTACAGCTGTCTCTACTGGAAGACTAGGGGTACAGCTGTACAGACTAGGATGCAGCTGTAGGAACTGGAAGACTAGGGTATGTACAGCTGTCTCTACTGGAAGACTAGGGTATGTACAGATGTAGGTACTGGAAGACTAGGGTATGTACAGCTGTCTCTACTGGAAGACTGGGGTATGTACAGCTGTCTCTACTGGAAGACTAGGGTATGTACAGCTGTCTCTACTGGAAGACTAGGGTATGTACAGCTGTAGGAACTGGAAGACTAGGGTATGTACAGCTGTCTCTACTGGAAGACTAGGGTATGTACAGCTGTCTCTACTGGAAGACTAGGGTATGTACAGCTGTAGGTACTGGAAGACTAGGGTATGTACAGCTGTAGGTACTGGAAGACTAGGGTATGTACAGCTGTCTCTACTGGAAGACTAGGGTATGTACAGCTGTCTCTACTGGAAGACTAGGGTATGTACAGCTGTCTCTACTGGAAGACTAGGGTATGTACAGCTGTCTCTACTGGAAGACTAGGGTATGTACAGCTGTCTCTACTGGAAGACTAGGGTATGTACAGCTGTAGGTACTGGAAGACTAGGGTATGTACAGCTGTCTCTACTGGAAGACTAGGGTATGTACAGCTATAGGTACTGGAAGGCTAGGGTATGTACAGCTGATTCTACTGGAAGACTAGGGTATGTACAGCTGTCTCTACTGGAAGACTAGGGTATGTACAGCTATAGGTACTGGAAGGCTAGGGTATGTACAGCTGATTCTACTGGAAGACTAGGGTATGTACAGCTGTCTCTACTGGAAGACTAGGGTATGTACAGCTGATTCTACTGGAAGGCTAGGGTATGTACAGATGTAGGTACTTGAAGACTAGGGTATGTACAGCTGTCTCTACTGGAAGGCTAGGGTATGTACAGCTATAGGTACTGGAAGACTAGGGTATGTACAGCTATAGGTACTGGAAGGCTAGGGTATGTACAGCTGATTCTACTGGAAGACTAGGGTATGTACAGCTGTCTCTACTGGAAGACTAGGGTATGTACAGCTGATTCTACTGGAAGGCTAGGGTATGTACAGATGTAGGTACTTGAAGACTAGGGTATGTACAGCTGTCTCTACTGGAAGACTAGGGTATGTACAGCTATAGGTACTGGAAGGCTAGGGTATGTACAGCTGTCTCTACTGGAAGGCTAGGAAATGTACAGCTGTCTCTACTGGAAGACTGGGGTATGTACAGCTGATTCTACTGGAAGGCTAGGAAATGTACAGCTGTCTCTACTGGAAGACTGGGGTATGTACAGCTGATTCTACTGGAAGGCTAGGAAATGTACAGCTGTCTCTACTGGAAGACTAGGGTATGTACAGCTGTCTCTACTGGAAGACTAGGGTATGTACAGCTATAGGTACTGGAAGACTAGGGTATGTACAGCTGATTCTACTGGAAGACTAGGGTATGTACAGCTGTAGGTACTGGAAGACTAGGGTATGTACAGCTGTCTCTACTGGAAGACTAGGGTATGTACAGCTATAGGTACTGGAAGGCTAGGGTATGTACAGCTGTCTCTACTGGAAGGCTAGGAAATGTACAGCTGTCTCTACTGGAAGACTGGGGTATGTACAGCTGATTCTACTGGAAGGCTAGGAAATGTACAGCTGTCTCTACTGGAAGACTAGGGTATGTACAGCTGATTCTACTGGAAGGCTAGGGTATGTACAGCTGTAGGTACTGGAAGACTAGGGTATGTGCAGCTGTCTCTACTGGAAGACTAGGGTATGTACAGCTGTAGGTACTGGAAGACTAGGGTATGTACAGCTGTCTCTACTGGAAGACTAGGGTATGTACAGCTGTAGGTACTGGAAGGCTAGGGTATGTACAGCTGTCTCTACTGGAAGACTGGGGTATGTACAGCTGTCTCTACTGGAAGACTAGGGTATGTACAGCTGTCTCTACTGGAAGACTAGGGTATGTACAGCTGTCTCTACTGGAAGACTAGGGTATGTACAGCTGTCTCTACTGGAAGACTAGGGTATGTACAGCTGATTCTACTGGAAGACTAGGGTATGTATAGCTATAGGTATTGGAAGACTAGGGTATGTACAGCTCTCTCTACTGGAAGACTAGAGTATGTACAGCTGATTCTACTGGAAGACTAGGGTATGTACAGCTGTCTCTACTGGAAGACTAGGGTATGTACAGCTGTCTCTACTGGAAGACTAGGGTATGTACAGCTGTAGGTACTGGAAGACTAGGGTATGTGCAGCTGTCTCTACTGGAAGGCTAGGGTATGTACAGCTGTCTCTACTGGAAGACTAGGGTATGTACAGCTGTAGGTACTGGAAGGCTAGGGTATGTACAGCTGTCTCTACTGGAAGACTAGGGTATGTACAGCTGTAAGTACTGGAGGGCTAGGGTATGTACAGCTCTAGGTACTGGAAGACTAGGGTATGTACAGCTCTAGGTACTGGAAGACTAGGGTATGTACAGCTCTAGGTACTGGAAGACTAGGGTATGTACAGCTCTAGGTACTGGAAGACTAGGGTATGTACAGCTGTAGGTACTGGAAGGCTAGGGTATGTACAACTGTAGGTACTGGAAGGCTAGGGTATGTACAGATGTAGGTACTGGAAGACTAGGGTATGTACAGCTGTAGGTACTGGAAGGCTAGGGTATGTACAGCTGTAGGTACTGGAAGACTAGGGTATGTACAGCTGTCTCTACTGGAAGGCTAGGGTATGTACAGCTGTCTCTACTGGAAGACTAGGGTATGTACAGCTGTCTCTACTGGAAGACTAGGGTATGTACAGCAGTCTCTACTGGAAGACTGGGGTATGTACAGCTATCTCTACTGGAAGACTAGGGTATGTACAGCTGTCTCTACTGGAAGACTAGGGTATGTACAGCTGATTCTACTGGAAGACTAGGGTATGTACAGCTGTAGGTACTGGAAGACTAGGGTATGTACAGCTCTCTCTACTGGAAGACTAGAGTATGTACAGTTGATCCTACTGGAAGACTAGGGTATGTACAGCTGTAGGTACTGGAAGGCTAGGGTCTGTACAGCTGTCTCTACTGGAAGACTAGGGTATGTACAGCTATAGGTACTGGAAGACTAGGGTATGTACAGCTGTAGGAACTGGAAGGCTAGGGTATGTACAGCTGTAGGTACTGGAAGACTAGGGTATGTACAGCTGATTCTACTGGAAGGCTAGGGTATGTACAGATGTAGGTACTGGAAGACTAGGGTATGTACAGCTGTCTCTACTGGAAGACTAGGGTATGTACAGCTGTCTCTACTGGAAGACTAGGGTATGTACAGCTGTCTCTACTGGAAGACTAGGGTATGTACAGCTGTCTCTACTGGAAGACTAGGGTATGTACAGCTATAGGTACTGTACTGTACTGTACTTTGATGTACTGTACTGTATAACACTCTACTGTATTCTACGCTATTCTACTGCACTGTACTGTACTGTACTCTATTCTACTGCACTGTACTCTACTGTCATAAGGTGAACACACCAATTTGTAAGTCGCTCTGGATAAGAGCGTCTGCTAAATGACTTAAAAATGTAAATGTACTGCACTGTACTCTACTGTACTGCACTGTACTATATTCTACTGCATTGTACTCTATTCTACTGCACTGTGCTGTACTGTACTACACTCTACTGTACTCTTCTGTTCTCTACTGTACTGTATTGTACTGTACTGTACTGTACTGTACTGTACTCTACTGTACTCTACTGTACTCTACTGTCCTGTACTCTACTGTACTGTACTGTACTCTACTGTACTGTACTGTACTGTACTCTACTGTACTCTACGCTACTGTACTGTGCTCTACTGTACTCTACTCTACTGTACTATACTGTACTGTACTGTACTCTAATGTACTCTACTCTACGCTACTGTACTGTGCTCTACTGTACTCTACTATACTCTACTGTACTGTACTGTACTGTACTCTACTGTATTGACATCTACTGTACTCTACTGTACTCTATTCTACTCTACTGTACTGTACTCCACTCTACTGTACACTATTCTGCTGAACTCCACTCTACTGATGTAGAGGAGATTAGAGGAGATGAGATTAGAGTAGAAGAGAGTAGAGGAAAGTAGAGGAGGGGAGAAGAGAGGAGAGGAGAGGAGAGGAGGGTAGAGGAGAGGAGAGGAGGGGAGAAGAGAGGAGAGGAGAGGAGGGTAGAGGAGGGTAGAGGAGAGGAGTGTAGAAGAGAGGAGAGGAGAGGAGGGTAGAGTAGAGGAGGGTAGAGGAGAGGAGGGTAGAGGAGATGAGAGGAGGGTAGAGGAGAGGAGAGGAGGGTAGGGGAGAGGAGAGGAAGGTAGAGTAGAGGAGAGGAGGGTAGAGGAGAGGAGGGTAGACGAGAGGAGGGTAGAGGACAGGAGGGTAGACGAGAGGAGAGGAGGGTAGGGGAGAGGAGAGGAAGGTAGAGTAGAGGAGGGTAGACGAGAGGAGAGAAGAGGAGAGGAGGGTAGAGGAGAGGAGAGAAGAGGAGAGGAGGGTAGAGGAGAGGAGGGTAGAGGAGAGGAGAGGAGAGTAGAGTAGAGGAGGGTAGAGGAGAGGAGGGTACATGAGAGGAGGGTAGAGGAGAGGAGAGGAGAGGAGGGTAGAGGAGACGAGAGGAGAGGAGGGTACATGAGAGGAGGGTAGAGGAGAGGAGGGGAGGGTAGAGTAGAGGAGAGAAGAGGAGAGGAGGGTAGAGGAGAGGAGGGTAGAGGAGAGGAGAGGAGGGTAGAGGAGAGGAGAGAAGAGGAGAGGAGGGTAGAGGGGAGGAGGGTAGAGGAGAGGAGAGGAGAGGAGAGGAGAGGAGAGAGAGGAGAGGAGAGGAGAGGAGGGAGGGAGAGGAGAGGAGAGGAGAGGAGAGGAGGGTAGAGGAGAGGAGAGGAGGGTACATGAGAGGAGGGTAGAGGAGAGGAGAGGAGGGTAGAGGAGACGAGAGGAGAGGAGGGTACATGAGAGGAGGGTAGAGGAGAGGAGGGTAGAGGAGAGGAGAGGAGAATAGAGTAGAGGAGGGTAGAGGAGAGGAGGGTAGAGGAGAGGAGAGGAGAAGAGAGGAGAGGAGAGGAGGGTAGAGTAGAGGAGAGGAGAGGAGAAGAGGAGAGGAGAGGAGAGGGAGAAGAGAAGAGAAGAGAAGAGGAGAGGAGAGGGGGAGGGTTGTAGAGGAGGGTAGAGGAGAGGACGGGGTTGTAGAGGAGGGATGAGGAGGAGCAGGATTTTGCTTGATTTTCTCTCTTGGATGGCTGTAGGTTTAGTCACAAATGGCACACCATTTTTTTGGACCAAAAGGGCTCGGGTCAACAGGTCTCGGGTCAACAGCGGTGCATTCCATTTGGGAAGCAAACTGTGTGCTAGTCTGTGGTGGGTAGATGAGTGAGAGATGGGCACTCTTGATCTGTGTATTTGGCTGTCGGGGTGTTGGGGTGGTTTCCTTGGAGATGTTTGGCTTGAGGCAGACGAGACTGGCAGACAACCATTCATGTAAGAAAACAGAACGGGGAAATCCTGTCTGAAAATGACCACTTAGATTTCACTCCCAGATCCATCTCCCTCCTGTTCTCTCCCAGACAGGAGAGCTAACTATCTCCCTCCTGTTTCCTCCCAGACAGGAGAGCTAACTATCTCCCTCCTGTTTCCTCCCAGACAGGAGAGCTAACTATCTCCCTCCTGTTTCCTCCCAGACAGTAGAGCTAAATATCTCCCTCCTGTTCTCTTCCAGACAGGAGAGCTAAATATCTCCCTCCTGTTCTGTAATAGACAGTAGAGCTAACTATCTCCCTCCTGTTCTCTCCCAGACAGTAGAGCTAACTATCTCCCTCCTGTTTCCTCCCAGACAGTAGAGCTAACTATCTCCCTCCTGTTCTCTCCCAGACAGTAGAGCTAACTATCTCCCTCCTGTTCTGTAATAGACCTATCTCCCTCCTGTTCTCTACCAGACAGTAGAGCTAACTATCTCCCTCCTGTTCTCTCCCAGACAGTAGAGCTAACTATCTCCCTCCTGTTCTGTAATAGACAGTAGAGCTAACTATCTCCCTCCTGTTCTCTCCCAGACAGTAGAGCTAACTATCTCCCTCCTGTTCTCTCCCAGACAGTAGAGCTATCTATCTCCCTCCTGTTCTCTCCCAGACAGTAGAGCTAACTATCTCCCTCCTGTTCTGTAATAGACAGTAGAGCTAACTATCTCCCTCCTGTTCTCTCCCAGACAGTATAGCTAACTATCTCCCTCCTGTTCTCTCCCAGACAGTAGAGCTAACTATCTCCCTCCTGTTCTCTCCCAGACAGTAGAGCTAACTATCTCCCTCCTGTTCTCTTCCAGACAGTAGAGCTAACTATCTCCCTCCTGTTTCCTCCTAGACAGTAGAGCTAACTATCTCCCTCCTGTTTCCTCCCAGACAGTAGAGCTAACTATCTCCCTCCTGTTCTCTCCCAGACAGTAGAGCTAACTATCTCCCTCCTGTTTCCTCCCAGACAGTAGAGCTAACTATCTCCCTCCTGTTCTCTCCCAGACAGTAGAGCTAACTATCTCCCTCCTGTTCTGTAATAGACAGTAGAGCTAACTATCTCCCTCCTGTTCTCTTCCAGATAGTAGAGCTAACTATCTCCCTCCTGTTCTGTAATAGACAGTAGAGCTATCTATCTCCCTCCTGTTCTCTTCCAGATAGTAGAGCTAACTATCTCCCTCCTGTTCTGTAATAGACAGTAGAGCTAACTATCTCCCTCCTGTTCTCTCCCAGACAGTAGAGCTAACTATCTCCCTCCTGTTCTCTCCCAGACAGTAGAGCTAACTATCTCCCTCCTGTTCTCTTCCAGATAGTAGAGCTAACTATCTCCCTCCTGTTCTGTAATAGACAGTAGAGCTAACTATCTCCCTCCTGTTCTCTTCCAGACAGTAGAGCTAACTATCTCCCTCCTGTTCTGTAATAGACAGTATAGCTAACTATCTCCCTCCTGTTCTCTCCCAGACAGTAGAGCTAACTATCTCCCTCCTGTTCTCTCCCAGACAGTAGAGCTAACTATCTCCATCCTGTTCTCTCCCAGACAGTAGAGCTAACTATCTCCCTCCTGTTCTGTAATAGACAGTAGAGCTAACTATCTCCCTCCTGTTCTCTTCCAGATAGTAGAGCTAACTATCTCCCTCCTGTTCTGTAATAGACAGTAGAGCTATCTATCTCCCTCCTGTTCTCTTCCAGATAGTAGAGCTAACTATCTCCCTCCTGTTCTGTAATAGACAGTAGAGCTAACTATCTCCCTCCTGTTCTCTTCCAGATAGTAGAGCTAACTATCTCCCTCCTGTTCTGTAATAGACAGTAGAGCTAACTATCTCCCTCCTGTTCTCTCCCAGACAGTAGAGCTAACTATCTCCCTCCTGTTCTGTAATAGACAGTAGAGCTAACTATCTCCCTCCTGTTCTCTTCCAGATAGTAGAGCTAACTATCTCCCTCCTGTTCTGTAATAGACAGTAGAGCTAACTATCTCCCTCCTGTTCTCTTCCAGACAGTAGAGCTAAATATCTCCCTCCTGTTCTGTAATAGACAGTAGAGCTAACTATCTCCCTCCTGTTCTCTCCCAGACAGTAGAGCTAACTATCTCCCTCCTGTTCTCTCCCAGACAGTAGAGCTAACTATCTCCCTCCTGTTCTCTCCCAGACAGTAGAGCTAACTATCTCCCTCCTGTTCTGTAATAGACAGTAGAGCTAACTATCTCCCTCCTGTTCTCTTCCAGATAGTAGAGCTAACTATCTCCCTCCTGTTCTCTCCCAGACAGTAGAGCTAACTATCTCCCTCCTGTTCTGTAATAGACAGTAGAGCTAACTATCTCCCTCCTGTTCTCTCCCAGACAGTAGAGCTAACTATCTCCCTCCTGTTCTCTTCCAGACAGTAGAGCTAACTATCTCCCTCCTGTTCTGTAATAGACAGTAGAGCTAACTATCTCCCTCCTGTTCTCTCCCAGACAGTAGAGCTAACTATCTCCCTCCTGTTCTCTCCCAGACAGTAGAGCTAACTATCTCCCTCATGTTCTCTTCCAGACAGTAGAGCTAACTATCTCCCTCCTGTTCTCTACCAGACAGTAGAGCTAACTATCTCCCTCCTGTTCTCTTCCAGATAGTAGAGCTAACTATCTCCCTCCTGTTCTGTAATAGACAGTAGAGCTAACTATCTCCCTCCTGTTCTCTTCCAGATAGTAGAGCTAACTATCTCCCTCCTGTTCTGTAATAGACAGTAGAGCTAACTATCTCCCTCCTGTTCTGTAATAGACAGTAGAGCTAACTATCTCCCTCCTGTTCTGTAATAGACAGTAGAGCTAACTATCTCCCTCCTGTTCTGTAATAGACAGTAGAGCTAACTATCTCCCTCCTGTTCTCTTCCAGACAGTAGAGCTAACTATCTCCCTCCTGTTCTGTAATAGACAGTATAGCTAACTATCTCCCTCCTGTTCTCTCCCAGACAGTAGAGCTAACGATCTCCCTCCTGTTCTCTCCCAGACAGTAGAGCTAACTATCTCCCTCCTGTTCTCTTCCAGACAGTAGAGCTAACTATCTCCCTCCTGTTTCCTCCTAGACAGTAGAGCTAACTATCTCCCTCCTGTTTCCTCCCAGACAGTAGAGCTAACTATCTCCCTCCTGTTCTCTCCCAGACAGTAGAGCTAACTATCTCCCTCCTGTTTCCTCCCAGACAGTAGAGCTAACTATCTCCCTCCTGTTCTCTCCCAGACAGTAGAGCTAACTATCTCCCTCCTGTTCTGTAATAGACAGTAGAGCTAACTATCTCCCTCCTGTTCTCTTCCAGATAGTAGAGCTAACTATCTCCCTCCTGTTCTGTAATAGACAGTAGAGCTATCTATCTCCCTCCTGTTCTCTTCCAGATAGTAGAGCTAACTATCTCCCTCCTGTTCTGTAATAGACAGTAGAGCTAACTATCTCCCTCCTGTTCTCTCCCAGACAGTAGAGCTAACTATCTCCCTCCTGTTCTCTCCCAGACAGTAGAGCTAACTATCTCCCTCCTGTTCTCTTCCAGATAGTAGAGCTAACTATCTCCCTCCTGTTCTGTAATAGACAGTAGAGCTAACTATCTCTGTTCTCTCCTAGAGCTAACTATCTCCTCCTGTTCTGTAATAGACAGTAGAGCTAACTATCTCCCTCCTGTTCTCTCCCAGACAGTAGAGCTAACTATCTCCCTCCTGTTCTCTCCCAGACAGTAGAGCTAACTATCTCCCTCCTGTTCTCTTCCAGATAGTAGAGCTAACTATCTCCCTCCTGTTCTGTAATAGACAGTATAGCTAACTATCTCCCTCCTGTTCTCTCCCAGACAGTAGAGCTAACTATCTCCCTCCTGTTCTCTCCCAGACAGTAGAGCTAACTATCTCCCTCCAGTTCTCTTCCAGACAGTAGAGCTAACTATCTCCCTCCTGTTTCCTCCTAGACAGTAGAGCTAACTATCTCCCTCCTGTTCTCTTCCAGACAGTATAGCTAACTATCTCCCTCCTGTTTCCTCCCAGACAGTAGAGCTAACTATCTCCCTCCTGTTTCCTCCTAGACAGTAGAGCTAACTATCTCCCTCCTGTTTCCTCCTAGACAGTAGAGCTAACTATCTCCCTCCTGTTTCCTCCCAGACAGTAGAGCTAACTATCTCCCTCCTGTTCTGTAATAGACAGTAGAGCTAACTATCTCCCTCCTGTTCTCTCCCAGACAGTAGAGCTAACTATCTCCCTCCTGTTCTCTTCCAGACAGTAGAGCTAACTATCTCCCTCCTGTTCTGTAATAGACAGTAGAGCTAACTATCTCCCTCCTGTTCTCTTCCAGATAGTAGAGCTAACTATCTCCCTCCTGTTCTGTAATAGACAGTAGAGCTAACTATCTCCCTCCTGTTCTCTTCCAGACAGTAGAGCTAACTATCTCCCTCCTGTTCTGTAATAGACAGTAGAGCTAACTATCTCCCTCCTGTTCTCTTCCAGATAGTAGAGCTAACTATCTCCCTCCTGTTCTGTAATAGACAGTATAGCTATCTATCTCCCTCCTGTTCTCTTCCAGATAGTAGAGCTAACTATCTCCCTCCTGTTCTGTAATAGACAGTATAGCTAACTATCTCCCTCCTGTTCTCTCCCAGACAGTAGAGCTAACTATCTCCCTCCTGTTCTCTTCCAGATAGTAGAGCTAACTATCTCCCTCCTGTTCTGTAATATACAGTAGAGCTATCTATCTCCCTCCTGTTCTCTTCCAGATAGTAGAGCTAACTATCTCCCTCCTGTTCTGTAATAGACAGTAGAGCTAACTATCTCCCTCCTGTTCTGTAATAGACAGTAGAGCTAACTATCTCCCTCCTGTTCTCTTCCAGATAGTAGAGCTAACTATCTCCCTCCTGTTCTCTTCCAGATAGTAGAGCTAACTATCTCCCTCCTGTTCTCTTCCAGACAGTAGAGCTAAATATCTCCCTCCTGTTCTGTAATAGACAGTAGAGCTAACTATCTCCCTCCTGTTCTCTTCCAGATAGTAGAGCTAACTATCTCCCTCCTGTTCTCTCCCAGACAGTAGAGCTAACTATCTCCCTCCTGTTCTGTAATAGACAGTAGAGCTAACTATCTCCCTCCTGTTCTCTCCCAGACAGTAGAGCTAACTATCTCCCTCCTGTTCTGTAATAGACAGTAGAGCTAACTCTCTCCCTCCTGTTCTCTCCCAGACAGGAGAGCTAACTATCTCCCTCCTGTTCTCTCCAAAACAGTAGAGCTAACTATCTCCCTCCTGTTCTGTAATAGACAGTAGAGCTAACTATCTCCCTCCTGTTCTCTCCCAGACAGTAGAGCTAACTATCTCCCTCCTGTTCTGTAATAGACAGTAGAGCTAACTATCTCCCTCCTGTTCTCTCCCAGATAGGAGAGCTAACTATCTCCCTCCTGTTCTCTCCTAGATAGTAGAGCTAACTATCTCCCTCCTGTTCTGTAATAGACAGTAGAGCTAACTATCTCCCTCCTGTTCTCTTCCAGACAGTAGAGCTAACTATCTCCCTCCTGTTCTGTAATAGACAGTAGAGCTAACTATCTCCCTCCTGTTCTCTTCCAGATAGTAGAGCTAACTATCTCCCTCCTGTTCTGTAATAGACAGTAGAGCTAACTATCTCCCTCCTGTTCTCTTCCAGACAGTAGAGCTAACTATCTCCCTCCTGTTCTGTAATAGACAGTAGAGCTAACTATCTCCCTCCTGTTCTCTTCCAGATAGTAGAGCTAACTATCTCCCTCCTGTTCTGTAATAGACAGTAGAGCTAACTATCTCCCTCCTGTTCTCTCCCAGACAGTAGAGCTAACTATCTCCCTCCTGTTCTTCCAGACAGTAATATCTCCCTCCTGTTCTGTAATAGACAGTAGAGCTAAATCTCCCTCCTGTTCTCTCCCAGACAGTAGAGCTAACTATCTCCCTCCTGTTCTCTTCCAGACAGTAGAGCTAACTATCTCCCTCCTGTTCTGTAATAGACAGTAGAGCTAACTATCTCCCTCCTGTTCTCTCCCAGACAGTAGAGCTAACTATCTCCCTCCTGTTCTCTCCCAGACAGTAGAGCTAACTATCTCCCTCATGTTCTCTTCCAGACAGTAGAGCTAACTATCTCCCTCCTGTTCTCTACCAGACAGTAGAGCTAACTATCTCCCTCCTGTTCTCTTCCAGATAGTAGAGCTAACTATCTCCCTCCTGTTCTGTAATAGACAGTAGAGCTAACTATCTCCCTCCTGTTCTCTTCCAGATAGTAGAGCTAACTATCTCCCTCCTGTTCTGTAATAGACAGTAGAGCTAACTATCTCCCTCCTGTTCTGTAATAGACAGTAGAGCTAACTATCTCCCTCCTGTTCTCTCCCAGACAGTAGAGCTAACTATCTAATAGACAGTAGAGCTAACTATCTCCCTCCTGTTCTCTTCCAGATAGTAGAGCTAACTATCTCCCTCCTGTTCTGTAATAGACAGTATAGCTATCTATCTCCCTCCTGTTCTCTTCCAGATAGTAGAGCTAACTATCTCCCTCCTGTTCTGTAATAGACAGTAGAGCTAACTATTTCCCTCCTGTTCTCTTCCAGACAGTAGAGGTAAATATCTCCCTCCTGTTCTGTAATAGACAGTAGAGCTAACTATCTCCCTCCTGTTCTCTCCCAGACAGTAGAGCTAACTATCTCCCTCCTGTTCTCTTCCAGACAGTAGAGCTAACTATCTCCCTCCTGTTCTGTAATAGACAGTAGAGCTAACTATCTCCCTCCTGTTCTCTCCCAGACAGTAGAGCTAACTATCTCCCTCCTGTTCTCTCCCAGACAGTAGAGCTAACTATCTCCCTCATGTTCTCTTCCATACAGTAGAGCTAACTATCTCCCTCCTGTTCTCTACCAGACAGTAGAGCTAACTATCTCCCTCCTGTTCTCTTCCAGATAGTAGAGCTAACTATCTCCCTCCTGTTCTGTAATAGACAGTAGAGCTAACTATCTCCCTCCTGTTCTCTCCCAGACAGTAGAGCTAACTATCTCCAACCTGCTCTCTTCCAGACAGTAGAGCTAACTATCTCCCTCCTGTTCTCTTCCAGATAGTAGAGCTAACTATCTCCCTCCTGTTCTGTAATAGACAGTATAGCTATCTATCTCCCTCCTGTTCTCTTCCAGACAGTAGAGCTAACTATCTCCCTCATGTTCTCTTCCAGACAGTAGAGCTAACTATCTCCCTCCTGTTCTGTAATAGACAGTAGAGCTATCTATCTCCCTCATGTTCTCTTCCAGATAGTGGAGCTAACTATCTCCCTCCTGTTCTGTAATAGACAGTAGAGCTAACTATCTCCCTCCTGTTCTCTTCCAGACAGTAGAGCTAACTATCTCCCTCCTGTTCTCTTCCAGACAGTAGAGGTAAATATCTCCCTCCTGTTCTGTAATAGACAGTAGAGCTAACTATCTCCATCCTGTTCTCTCCTAGACAGTAGAGCTAACTATCCCCATCCTGTTCTCTCCCAGACAGTAGAGCTAACTATCTCCCTCCTGTTCTCTCCCAGACAGTAGAGCTAACTATCTCCCTCCTGTTCTGTAATAGACAGTAGAGCTAACTATCTCCCTCCTGTTCTCTCCCAGACAGTAGAGCTAACTATCTCCCTCCTGTTTTGTAATAGACAGTAGAGCTAACTATCTCCCTCCTGTTCTCTCCCAGACAGGAGAGCTAACTATCTCCCTCCTGTTCTCTCCCAGACAGTAGAGCTAACTATCTCCCTCCTGTTCTGTAATAGACAGTAGAGCTAACTATCTCCCTCCTGTTCTCTCCCAGACAGTAGAGCTAACTATCTCCCTCATGTTCTGTAATAGACAGTAGAGCTAACTATCTCCCTCCTGTTCTCTCCCAGACAGGAGAGCTAACTATCTCCCTCCTGTTCTCTCCCAGACAGTAGAGCTAACTATCTCCCTCCTGTTCTGTAATAGACAGTAGAGCTAACTCTCTCCCTCCTGTTCTCTCCCAGACAGTAGAGCTAACTATCTCCCTCCTGTTCTCTCCTAGACAGTAGAGCTAACTATCTCCCTCCTGTTCTCTCCCAGACAGTAGAGCTAACTATCTCCCTCCTGTTCTCTCCCAGACAGTAGAGCTAACTATCTCCCTCCTGTTCTGTAATAGACAGTAGAGCTAACTATCTCCCTCCTGTTCTCTCCCAGACAGTAGAGCTAACTATCTCCCTCCTGTTCTCTCCCAGACAGTAGAGCTAACTATCTCCCTCCTGTTCTGTAATAGACAGTAGAGCTAACTATCTCCCTCCTGTTCTCTCCCAGACAGTAGAGCTAACTATCTCCCTCCTGTTCTGTAATAGACAGTAGAGCTAACTATCTCCCTCCTGTTCTCTCCCAGACAGTAGAGCTAACTATCTCCCTCCTGTTCTGTAATAGACAGTAGAGCTAACTATCTCCCTCCTGTTCTGTAATAGACAGTAGAGCTAACTATCTCCCTCCTGTTCTCTTCCAGACAGTAGAGCTAACTATCTCCCTCCTGTTCTCTCCCAGACAGTAGAGCTAACTATCTCCCTCCTGTTCTGTAATAGACAGTAGAGCTAACTCTCTCCCTCCTGTTCTCTCCCAGACAGGAGAGCTAACTATCTCCCTCCTGTTCTCTCCCAGACAGTAGAGCTAACTATCTCCCTCCTGTTCTGTAATAGACAGTAGAGCTAACTATCTCCCTCCTGTTCTCTCCCAGACAGTAGAGCTAACTATCTCCCTCCTGTTCTGTAATAGACAGTAGAGCTAACTATCTCCCTCCTGTTCTCTCCCAGATAGGAGAGCTAACTATCTCCCTCCTGTTCTCTCCCAGACAGTAGAGCTAACTATCTCCCTCCTGTTCTGTAATAGACAGTAGAGCTAACTATCTCCCTCCTGTTCTCTCCCAGATAGGAGAGCTAACTATCTCCCTCCTGTTCTCTCCCAGACAGTAGAGCTAACTATCTCCCTCCTGTTCTGTAATAGACAGTAGAGCTAACTATCTCCCTCCTGTTCTCTCCCAGATAGGAGAGCTAACTATCTCCCTCCTGTTCTCTCCCAGATAGGAGAGCTAACTATCTCCCTCCTGTTTTTATTTATTTTTTTTATTTTTTTTTTATTTCACCTTTATTTAACCAGGTAGGCTAGTTGAGAACAAGTTCTCATTTGCAACTGCGACCTGGCCAAGATAAAGCATAGCAGTGTGAACAGACAACACAGAGTTACACATGGAGTAAACAATTAACAAGTCAATAACACAGTAGAAAAAAAAAATGGGCAGTCTATATACAATGTGTGCAAAAGGCATGAGGAGGTAGGCGAATAATACAATTTTGCAGATTAACACTGGGGTGATAAATGATCAGATGGTCATGTACAGGTAGAGATATTGGTGTGCAAAAGAGCAGAAAAGTAAATAAATAAATAAAAAAAACAGTATAAAAACAGTATGGGAATGAGGTAGGTGAAAATGGGTGGGCTATTTACCAATAGACTATGTACAGCTGCAGCGATCGGTTAGCTGCTCGGATAGCTGATGTTTGAAGTTGGTGAGGGAGATAAAAGTCTCCAACTTCAGCGATTTTTGCAGTTCGTTCCAGTCACAGGCAGCAGAGTACTGGAACGAAAGGCGGCCAAATGAGGTGTTGGCTTTAGGGATGATCAGTGAGATACACCTGCTGGAGCGTGTGCTACGGATGGGTGTTGCCATCGTGACCAGTGAACTGAGATAAGGCGGAGCTTTACCTAGCATGGACTTGTAGATGACCTGGAGCCAGTGGGTCTGGCGACGAATATGTAGCGAGGGCCAGCCGACTAGAGCATACAAGTCGCAGTGGTGGGTGGTATAAGGTGCTTTGGTGACAAAACGGATGGCACTATGATAGACTGCATCCAGTTTGCTGAGTAGAGTGTTGGAAGCCATTTTGTAGATGACATCGCCGAAATCGAGGATCGGTAGGATAGTCAGTTTTACTAGGGTAAGCTTGGCGGCGTGAGTGAAGGAGGCTTTGTTGCGGAATAGAAAGCCGACTCTTGATTTGATTTTCGATTGGAGATGTTTGATGTGAGTCTGGAAGGAGAGTTTGCAGTCTAGCCAGACACCTAGGTACTTATAGATGTCCACATATTCAAGGTCGGAACCATCCAGGGTGGTGATGCTAGTCGGGCATGCGGGTGCAGGCAGCGATCGGTTGAAAAGCATGCATTTGGTTTTACTCGCGTTTAAGAGCAGTTGGAGGCCACGGAAGGAGTGCTGTATGGCATTGAAGCTCGTTTGGAGGTTAGATAGCACAGTGTCCAATGACGGGCCGAAAGTATATAGAATGGTGTCGTCTGCGTAGAGGTGGATCAGGGAATCGCCCGCAGCAAGAGCAACATCATTGATATATACAGAGAAAAGAGTCGGCCCGAGAATTGAACCCTGTGGCACCCCCATAGAGACTGCCAGAGGACCGGACAGCATGCCCTCCGATTTGACACACTGAACTCTGTCTGCAAAGTAATTGGTGAACCAGGCAAGGCAGTCATCCGAGAAACCGAGGCTATTGAGTCTGCCGATAAGAATATGGTGATTGACAGAGTCGAAAGCCTTGGCGAGGTCGATGAAGACGGCTGCACAGTACTGTCTTTTATCGATGGCGGTTATGATATCGTTTAGTACCTTGAGCGTGGCTGAGGTGCACCCGTGACCGGCTCGGAAACCAGATTGCACAGCGGAGAAGGTACGGTGGGATTCGAGATGGTCAGTGACCTGTTTGTTGACTTGGCTTTCAAGACCTTAGATAGGCAGGGCAGGATGGATATAGGTCTATAGCAGTTTGGGTCCAGGGGTGTCTCCCCCTTTGAAGAGGGGGATGACTGCGGCAGCTTTCAATCCTTGGGGATCTCAGACGATATGAAAGAGAGGTTGAACAGGCTGGTAATAGGGGTTGCGACAATGGCAGCAGATAGTTTCAGAAATAGAGGGTCCAGATTGTCAAGCCCAGCTGATTTGTACGGGTCTAGGTTTTGCAGCTCTTTCAGAACATCTGCTATCTGGATTGGGGTAAAGGAGAACCTGGAGAGGCTTGGGCGAGGAGCTGCGGGGGGCGGAGCTGTTGGCCGAGGTTGGAGTAGCCAGGCGGAAGGCATGGCCAGCCGTTGAGAAGTGCTTATTGAAGCTTTCGATAATCGTGGATTTATCGGTGGAGACCGTGTTACCTAGCCTCAGTGCAGTGGGCAGCTGGGAGGAGGTGCTCTTGTTCTCCATGGACTTCACAGTGTCCCAGAACTTTTTGGAGTTGGAGCTACAGGATGCAAACTTCTGCCTGAAGAAGCTGGCCTTAGCTTTCCTGACTGACTCGTGTATTGGTTCCTGACTTCCCTGAACAGTTGCATATCACGGGGCTATTCGATGCTATTGCAGTCCGCCACAGGATGTTTTTGTGCTGGTCGAGGGCAGTCAGGTCTGGAGTGAACCAAGGGCTGTATCTGTTCTTGGTTCTGCATTTTTTGAACGGAGCATGCTTATCTAAAATGGTGAGGAAGTTACTTTTAAAGAATGACCAGGCATCCTCAACTGACGGGATGAGGTCAATGTCCTTCCAGGATACCCGGGCCAGGTCGATTAGAAAGGCCTGCTCACAGAAGTGTTTTTAGGGAGCGTTTGACAGTGATGAGGGTGGTCGTTTGACTGCGGCTCCGAGGCGGATACAGGCAATGAGGCAGTGATCGCTGAGATCCTGGTTGAAGACAGCGGAGGTGTATTTGGAGGGCCAGTTGGTCAGGATGACGTCTATGAGGGTGCCCTTGTTTACAGAGTTAGGTTGTACCTGGTGGGTTCCTTGATGATTTGAGTGAGATTGAGGGCATCTAGCTTACATTGTAGGACTGCCGGGGTGTTAAGCATATCCCAGTTTAGGTCACCTAACAGAACAAACTCTGAAGCTAGATGGGGCAATCAATTCACAAATGGTGTCCAGGGCACAGCTGGGAGCTGAGGGTGGCCGGTAGCAGGCGGCAACAGTGAGAGACTTATTTCTGGAGAGGGTAATTTTCAAAATTAGTAGTTCGAACTGTTTGGGTATGGACCTGGAAAGTATGACATTACTTTGCAGGCTATCTCTGCAGTAGACTGCAACTCCGCCCCTTTGGTAGTTCTATCTTGACGGAAGATGTTATAGTTGGGTATGGAAATCTCTGAATTTTTTGGTGGCCTTCCTGAGCCAGGATTCAGACACGGCAAGGACATCAGGGTTAGCAGAGTGTGCTAAAGCAGTGAGTAAAACAAACTTAGGGAGGAGGCTTCTGATGTTGACATGCATAAAACCAAGGCTTTTTCGATCACAGAAGTCAACAAATGAGGGTACCTGGGGACATGCAGGGCCTGGGTTTACCTCCACATCACCTGCGGAACAGAGAAGGAGTAGTATGAGGGTGCGGCTAAAGGCTATCAAAACTGGTCGCCTAGAGCGTTGGGGGCAGAGGATAAGAGGAGCAGGTTTCTGGGCATGGTAGAATATATTCAGGGCATAATGCGCAGACAGGGGTATGGTGGGGTGCGGGTACAGCGGAGGTAAGCCCAGGCACTGGGTGATGATGAGACAGGTTGTATCTCTGGACATGCTGGTTGTAATGGGTGAGGTCACCGCATGTGTGGGAGGTGGGACAAAGGAGGTAACAGGGGTATGCAGAGTGGGTCTAGGGGCTCCATTGTGAACTAAAACAATTATAACTAACCTGAACAACAGTATACAAGGCATATTGACATCTGAGAGAGACATACAGCGAGGCATACAGTAATCACAGGTGTTGAATTTGGAAAGCTAGCTAAAAACAGTAGGCGAGGCTAATCCGCTAGCACAACAAACAGCAGGTAAAATGGCGTTGACTAGGCAACGGGGCCGACAGGTAAGACAAACAAGCAGAAAGGAGTACCGTGATTAATGGACAGTCCAGCGTGCGTCAGCTATGTAGCCAAGAGATCAGTGTCCAGGGGGCAGCGGTGGATGGGCAGGGGGGCTGGGCTGGCGAGTGTTATCCAGGTTTTTTTTTTTTAAACTAACAATGACTAACTAGCTTTTAGCTGGTTAGCGTCTGGAGGTTCTTGAGTGTGTCATAAAAATAAAAATAAGAGTAAAAGTAATAGCGATTCCGTATCACATTGGGTGAGGCAGGTTTCCGGAAGGTATAAACAAATTAAAAATCAAAAAGAGATAGAAAGTAAATGGGGTCAGAGAGTGATTGGGACGCGGTGGTTCAGACGGTTAGCAGGCCTGTGCTAACAAGCTAACAGTTCGTAGGCCCGAGCTAGACAAGGTAGCAGTTAGCGGACCGGAGCTTGACAAGCTAGCCGTTAGCAGGCCGAATTAGCAAGCAGGGAGATAGCGAGGGCTAGAGAGTTAACCTTTGGGGGACGTCGCGATGGGGTGAGTCTGTTTATTCCTCTTCATGCGGTGAGCTGGAGATACAGCGATTCAGAAAGCTCGCGGGCCTTGGCCAGCAGATGGATCTTTGGAGATGTCGCAGCGGAAAAGCCTGTTGAAACCCCCTCGGACGATTATGTCGGCGGACCAGTCGTGATGGATCGGCGGGGCTCCGTGTCGGCAGTAGAGGGTCAGTAGAGGGTCCAGGCCAATTGGCAAATTAGGTATTTTTGGACCTCTTCGGCTAGTCGGGAGATGGGCTTAGCTCGAGGCTAGCTCCAGGCTAACTCCAGGCTAACTGGTGCTTGCTCTGGGACAGAGACGTTAGCCAGGAGTAGCCACTCGGATTGCAGCTAGCTATTTACGATGATCCTGTTCTGTAATAGACAGTAGAGCTAACTATCTCCCTCCTGTTCTCTTCCAGACAGTAGAGCTAACTATCTCCCTCCTGTTCTGTAATAGACAGTATAGCTAACTCTCTCCCTCCTGTTCTCTCCCAGACAGTAGAGCTAACTATCTCCCTCCTGTTCTCTCCTAGACAGTAGAGCTAACTATCTCCCTCCTGTTCTCTCCCAGACAGTAGAGCTAACTATCTCCCTCCTGTTCTCTCCCAGACAGTAGAGCTAACTATCTCCCTCCTGTTCTGTAATAGACAGTAGAGCTAACTATCTCCCTCCTGTTCTCTCCCAGACAGTAGAGCTAACTATCTCCCTCCTGTTCTCTCCCAGACAGTAGAGCTAACTATCTCCCTCCTGTTCTCTCCCAGACAGTAGAGCTAACTATCTCCCTCCTGTTCTCTCCCAGACAGTAGAGCTAACTATCTCCCTCCTGTTCTGTAATAGACAGTAGAGCTAACTATCTCCCTCCTGTTCTCTCCCAGACAGTAGAGCTAACTATCTCCCTCCTGTTCTGTAATAGACAGTATAGCTAACTCTCTCCCTCCTGTTCTCTCCCAGACAGTAGAGCTATCTCCCTCCTGTTCTCTCCTAGACAGTAGAGCTAACTATCTCCCTCCTGTTCTCTCCCAGACAGTAGAGCTAACTATCTCCCTCCTGTTCTCTCCCAGACAGTAGAGCTAACTATCTCCCTCCTGTTCTGTAATAGACAGTAGAGCTAACTATCTCCTCCTGTTCTCTCCCAGACAGTAGAGCTAACTATCCCAGACTAGAGCTAACTATCTCCCTCCTGTTCTCTCCCAGACAGTAGAGCTAACTATCTCCCTCCTGTTCTCTCCCAGACAGTAGAGCTAACTATCTCCCTCCTGTTCTGTAATAGACAGTAGAGCTAACTATCTCCCTCCTGTTCTCTCCCAGACAGTAGAGCTAACTATCTCCCTCCTGTTCTCTCCCAGACAGTAGAGCTAACTATCTCCCTCCTGTTCTCTCCCAGACAGTAGAGCTAACTATCTCCCTCCTGTTCTGTAATAGACAGTAGAGCTAACTACCTCCCTCCTGTTCTGTAATAGACAGTAGAGCTATCTATCTCCCTCCTGTCTTTCTAGTCTTTCAATTAGGCAGACAGCTGAGTCGAGGTCAAATATGGTCCTGGAAAACTGTCTCTCTAAAGGGGCACAATCTTAGATTCAAACAGTGCACTCTCAGACTAGAGCTTTCAAATCAAAGTTAAGATCGATGATAACAACTGAAAGACCTCAACTCAAAGCTATGATCGAAGATAACACCTGAAAAACTTAAAATCAAAGCTCTGATGTATGATCAAATCTGAAATACCTCAAAGCTATGATCTGTGATAACACCTGAAATACCTCTAATCAAAACTATGATCTGTGATAACACCTGAAGAGGTTGTTTTAACTTTGTAGCCAGATTTTCTCTTGTTTGAATTCCGTCCAGTGTATTCAGTATTTGGCAGGTTAAACAATTATATTGAAATGACCAAACAAGCCTTTATTGCAGGCTATATAATGGATTACCTATTAATCAGGCTATATAATGGATTACCTATTCCTCAGGCTATATAGTGGATGAACTTTTCCTCAGGCTATATAATGGATTACCTATTCATCAGGCTATATAATGGATTAACTATTCCTCAGGCTATATAATGGATTACCTATTCATCAGGCTATATAATGGATTACCTATTCATCAGGCTATATAATGGATTAACTATTTCTCAGGCTACATAATTGATTAACCATTCCTCAGGCTATATAATGGATTAACTATTCCTCAGGCTATATAATGGATTACCTATTTATCAGGCTATATAATGGATTAACTATTCATCAGGCTAGATAATGGATTACCTATTCCTCAGGCTATATAATGGATGAACTTTTCCTCAGGCTATATAATGGATTACCTATTCATCAGGCTATATAATGGATTAACTATTCCTCAGGCTATATAATGGATTACCTATTCATCAGGCTATATAATGGATTTACTATTCCTCAGGCTATATAATGGATTACCTGTTCCTCAGGTTATATAGTGGATAACCTATTCCTCAGGCTATATAGTGGATAACCTATTCCTCAGGCTATATAGAGTATAACCTATTCCTCAGGCTATATAATGGATTACCTATTCATTGGGCTATATAATGGATAACCTATTCATCAGGCTATATAATTGATGAACCATTCCTCAGGCTATATAGAGTATAACCTATTCATTAGGCTATATAATGGATTACCTATTCATTAGGCTATATAATGGATTACCTATTCCTCAGGCTATATAGTGGATAACCTATTCCTCAGGCTATATAGTGTATAACCTATTCATTAGGCTATATAATGGATAACCTATTCCTCAGGCTATATAGTGTATAACCTATTCATTAGGCTATATAATGGATTACCTATTCATTAGGCTATATAATGGATTACCTATTCATTAGGCTATATAATTTATTAACTATTCCTCAGGTTATGTCATAGTCCCAATCTGCCGTATAAAACCTGCCTGCTGCTCTCCACAAAGAACGATCGATAATCTCCAAAATTATAGCTGCATAAACCTGGCTTTGCAAATGCATTTTATCAAACAAGGTCCAACCTCAGCAATGGCAGAAGCATGAGCCTCTGCTTGTCTATGTTTCAGTACATGTCTGTTTTGTTTGGTAAAAGTATTATTTTTTTAAATACACAAATAAATCTATATATTATTAAAAGACAGAAGGGTCTGCACTTTGCTGCATGCCTGCCCTGCCTTCATCTCTGCCTCCCAAGCCAACTCTCTGTGTGTCTCTGCTCTACCACCAGGGGGAGCTCTTCCTGGTGCCAGTGAGCCCACAGTAGACACAGAGGTGTCAGTGCAGCCCATCCCCCCCTTCTGGTATTATGTAATGGCCGGCGTTGGGGCTCTGTTGCTCCTGGCATCATTCACTCTGGTCGTGGTTCTCTGTTGTCACCGCTATCAACTAGCAGCCAAGAAGAACGGCCAGCACTCAGTGTCCTACCAGAGTGCCCACTACCACAGCTCTCACTACGGCCCTGGGCCTAACCACAACCACTACCCCGGGCCTGGGGGGGTTATGTCGGCCCACTACCCCAACGGAGGGCCTCTGTCTGGGTTGGGGCTGGCAGGACCCTCCGCACCTCCAATGGAGCCCATGCTGTCTATCAGGCTGGAGAAGGAGGATGAGCCTCGAGGCTCCCAGTGCTGACTATGTTTGACACAGAGACAGACAGAGAGACAGTACTGTGACTGGGCGGGCTGAACCAGACGGAACACCTGCCCTCAGATATCTATAGACACCCTCAGATGATGTCATGAAGGAACGATCTGGTCCGACTGGCCCTCTGTTTGGGAATCTGCTGTCTCTGAAGGAACATTTAAATAAAAATAAAAAAACAACAACATTAAGAGCAACAACAACAAAAAAGGCACCGAAGTTTCCTTCTGTCGCTGATATTGTTGGTTCCTCTTCCTCTTCCTCTGTTGCTGCTTTGTGGCTTTAAGACAGGACGAGGAGGGTTTGCTGTGATGATGTGCTTCCTGTTTCATTGAGCTTGTTTACGTCCAAAACGTCTAGCCAGAACCCTTAGCGGCGGGGCCCCGACTCCCACAAAGGGTTTCTGGGAAAGATGGGATTCGGAATATGAGTCTACGTCTCAATTGGCACCCTATTCCCTATATAGTGCACCATGGGCCCTGGTCTAAACTAGTGTGCTGTATAGGGGTAGGTTGCCATTTGGGACGGCCCTTAGTCTTTCAGTGGGGAGTTAAACCTTTGATTGAACAGTCCAGAGGAGAGGACACTCTTATAGCGGTGCCAAGATGCTGTTGGGAGGAGAGATGGAAACCGAGACAGAGATTGAGTGGGTGAGAGAGGAGAGGAGAAAAAGAGAGAGAGAGCAGAGGGGAGTGGAGCCTGGATAGTCAGAGGGAGTTGTTTCCACGTGTAGAGCACTTCTGACATTTACAACAGGAGAGGTGCTCTGTTCACATATACACAGAGAGAGAGAGAGAGAGAGAGAGAGAGAGAGAGAGGGAGAGAGAGAGAGAGAGAGAGACAGAGAGAGAGAGAGAGAGAGAGAGAGAGACAGAGAGAGACAGAGAGAGAGAGAGAGAGAGAGAGAGAGAGAGAGAGAGACAGAGAGAGAGAGAGAGGGAGAGAGAGAGAGAGAGATCTGCTGCTCTTGAAGAAGGAGTCAGGAGAGAGAGAGGTATGTCGGTACGACATATCTCTATTTTGTTTGACCTCCCTCCTGCCTTTGGAGAGAACTCTGGTCCGTGTTTCAGTTTGCTTGGATGATGGACTTGCGTGTGTCTGTTTAGATATATTATAAACTAATGTTTTATTTTCCTTTATGAAGGACTGAAGCGATGGAGACAATCCTGAACTAACTGCATTGGCGCACCTATCAATGGAGACAATATTTGTTTTCTTACTATATGCAACAGTCTTCTGAAGCTACCTTAGACAGCCTATACCCTCTGAGACAGACTATACCCTCTGAGACAGACTATACCCTCTGAGACAGACTATACCCTGTGAGACAGACTATACCCTCTGAGACAGACTATACCCTCTGAGACAACCTATACCCTCTGAGACAACCTATACCCTCTGAGACAACCTATACCCTCTGAGACAACCTATACCCTCTGAGACAGTCAGACCCTGTGAGACAACCTATACCCTGTGAGACAGACTATACCCTGTGAGACAGTCAGACCCTCCGAGACAGACTATACCCTCTGAGACAACCTATACCCTCTGAGACAACCTATACCCTCTGAGACAGTCAGACCCTCCGAGACAGACTATACCCTCTGAGACAACCTATACCCTCTGAGACAACCTATACCCTCTGAGACAGTCAGACCCTCTGAGACAACCTATACCCTCTGAGACAACCTATACCCTCTGAGACAGTCAGACCCTGTGAGACAACATATACCCTGTGAGACAGACTATACCCTCTGAGACAACCTATACCCTCTGAGACAGCCTATACCCTCTGAGGCAGCCTATACCCTCTGAGACAACCTATACCCTCTGAAACAACCTATACCCTGTGAGACAGACTATACCCTCTGAGACAGACTATACCCTGTGAGACAGACTATACCCTCTGAGACAGACTATACCCTCTGAGACAACCTATACCCTGTGAGACAGACTATACCCTCTGAGACAACCTATACCCTCTGAGACAACCTATACCCTCTGAGACAACCTATACCCTCTGAGACAGACTATACCCTCTGAGACAGTCAGACCCTCCGAGACAGACTATACCCTCTGAGACAACCTATACCCTCTGAGACAACCTATACCCTCTGAGACAGTCAGACCCTCCGAGACAGACTATACCCTCTGAGACAACCTATACCCTCTGAGACAACCTATACCCTCTGAGACAGTCAGACCCTCTGAGACAACCTATACCCTCTGAGACAACCTATACCCTCTGAGACAGTCAGACCCTGTGAGACAACATATACCCTGTGAGACAGACTATACCCTCTGAGACAACCTATACCCTCTGAGACAGCCTATACCCTCTGAGGCAGCCTATACCCTCTGAGACAACCTATACCCTCTGAAACAACCTATACCCTGTGAGACAGACTATACCCTCTGAGACAGACTATACCCTGTGAGACAGACTATACCCTCTGAGACAGACTATACCCTCTGAGACAACCTATACCCTGTGAGACAGACTATACCCTCTGAGACAGACTATACCCTCTGAGACAGTCAGACCCTCCGAGACAGACTATACCCTCTGAGACAACCTATACCCTCTGAGACAGACTATACCCTGTGAGACACTTAAACCCTCTGAGACAGACTATACCCTCTGAGACAACCTATACCCTCTGAGACAACCTATACCCTGTGAGACAGACTATACCCTCTGAGACAACTATACCCTCTGAGACAGCCTATACCCTCTGAGGCACACCCTCTGAGACAACCTATACCCTCTGAGACAGACTATACCCTCTGAGACCCAGACAGACTATACCCTCTGAGACAACCTATACCCTGTGAGACAGACTATACCCTCTGAGACAGACTATACCCTCTGAGACAACCTATACCCTCTGAGACAACCTATACCCTCTGAGACAACCTGTGAGACAATACCCTGTGAGACAACCTATACCCTGAGACAACCTATACCCTCTGAGACTACTCTGAAACAGACTACCCTCTGAGACAGACTATACCCTCTGAGACAGACTATACCCTGTGAGACAACCTATACCCTCTGAGACAGACTATACCCTGTGAGACAACCTATACCCTGTGAGACAGACTATACCCTCTGAGACAACCTATACCCTCTGAGACAGACTATACCCTGTGAGACAACTTAAAACCCTGTGAGACAGACTATACCCTCTGAGACAACCTATACCCTCTGAGACAACCTATACCCTCTGAAACAGACTATACCCTCTGAGACAACCTATACCCTCTGAGACAACCTATACCCTGTGAGACAGACTATACCCTCTGAGACAGACTATACCCTGTGAGACAGACTATACCCTCTGAGACAGACTATACCCTGTGAGACAGACTATACCCTCTGAGACAGACTATACCCTCTGAGACAACCTATACCCTCTGAGACAACCTATACCCTCTGAGACAACCTATACCCTCTGAGACAACCTATACCCTCTGAGACAGACTATACCCTCTGAGACAGTCAGACCCTCCGAGACAGACTATACCCTCTGAGACAACCTATACCCTCTGAGACAACCTATACCCTGAGACAGACTATACCCTGTGAGACAACCTATACCCTGTGAGACAGACTATACCCTCTGAGACAACCTATACCCTCTGAGACAACCTATACCCTGTGAGACAGACTATACCCTCTGAGACAGACTATACCCTCTGAGACAACCTATACCCTCTGAGACAACCTATACCCTCTGAGACAACCTATACCCTGTGAGACAACCTATACCCTGTGAGACAACCTATACCCTCTGAGACAGACTATACCCTCTGAGACAGACTATACCCTGTGAGACAACCTATACCCTCTGAGACAGACTATACCCTGTGAGACAACCTATACCCTGTGAGACAGACTATACCCTCTGAGACAACCTATACCCTCTGAGACAGACTATACCCTGTGAGACAACTTAAAACCCTGTGAGACAGACTATACCCTCTGAGACAACCTATACCCTCTGAGACAACCTATACCCTCTGAAACAGACTATACCCTCTGAGACAACCTATACCCTCTGAGACAACCTATACCCTGTGAGACAGACTATACCCTCTGAGACAGACTATACCCTGTGAGACAGACTATACCCTCTGAGACAGACTATACCCTGTGAGACAGACTATACCCTCTGAGACAGACTATACCCTCTGAGACAACCTATACCCTCTGAGACAACCTATACCCTCTGAGACAACCTATACCCTCTGAGACAGTCAGACCCTCTGAGACAACCTATACCCTCTGAGACAACCTATACCCTCTGAGACAGTCAGACCCTGTGAGACAACTTAAATCCCTGTGAGACAGACTATACCCTCTGAGACAGACTATACCCTCTGAGACAGTCAGACCCTCCGAGACAGACTATACCCTCTGAGACAACCTATACCCTCTGAGACAGACTATACCCTGTGAGACAACTTAAATCCCTGTGAGACAGACTATACCCTCTGAGACAACCTATACCCTCTGAGACAACCTATACCCTCTGAAACAGACTATACCCTCTGAGACAACCTATACCCTCTGAGACAACCTATACCCTGTGAGACAGACTATACCCTCTGAGACAGACTATACCCTCTGAGACAACCTATACCCTCTGAGACAACCTATACCCTCTGAGACAACCTATACCCTGTGAGACAACCTATACCCTGTGAGACTACCTATACCCTCTGAGACAGACTATACCCTCTGAGACAGACTATACCCTGTGAGACAACCTATACCCTCTGAGACAGACTATACCCTGTGAGACAACCTATACCCTGTGAGACAGACTATACCCTCTGAGACAACCTATACCCTCTGAGACAGACTATACCCTGTGAGACAACTTAAAACCCTGTGAGACAGACTATACCCTCTGAGACAACCTATACCCTCTGAGACAACCTATACCCTCTGAAACAGACTATACCCTCTGAGACAACCTATACCCTCTGAGACAACCTATACCCTGTGAGACAGACTATACCCTCTGAGACAGACTATACCCTGTGAGACAGACTATACCCTCTGAGACAGACTATACCCTGTGAGACAGACTATACCCTCTGAGACAGACTATACCCTCTGAGACAACCTATACCCTCTGAGACAACCTATACCCTCTGAGACAACCTATACCCTCTGAGACAACCTATACCCTCTGAGACAGACTATACCCTCTGAGACAGTCAGACCCTCCGAGACAGACTATACCCTCTGAGACAACCTATACCCTCTGAGACAACCTATACCCTGAGACAGACTATACCCTGTGAGACAACCTATACCCTGTGAGACAGACTATACCCTCTGAGACAACCTATACCCTCTGAGACAACCTATACCCTGTGAGACAGACTATACCCTCTGAGACAGACTATACCCTCTGAGACAACCTATACCCTCTGAGACAACCTATACCCTCTGAGACAACCTATACCCTGTGAGACAACCTATACCCTGTGAGACAACCTATACCCTCTGAGACAGACTATACCCTCTGAGACAGACTATACCCTGTGAGACAACCTATACCCTCTGAGACAGACTATACCCTGTGAGACAACCTATACCCTGTGAGACAGACTATACCCTCTGAGACAACCTATACCCTCTGAGACAGACTATACCCTGTGAGACAACTTAAAACCCTGTGAGACAGACTATACCCTCTGAGACAACCTATACCCTCTGAGACAACCTATACCCTCTGAAACAGACTATACCCTCTGAGACAACCTATACCCTCTGAGACAACCTATACCCTGTGAGACAGACTATACCCTCTGAGACAGACTATACCCTGTGAGACAGACTATACCCTCTGAGACAGACTATACCCTGTGAGACAGACTATACCCTCTGAGACAGACTATACCCTCTGAGACAACCTATACCCTCTGAGACAACCTATACCCTCTGAGACAACCTATACCCTCTGAGACAACCTATACCCTCTGAGACAGACTATACCCTCTGAGACAGTCAGACCCTCCGAGACAGACTATACCCTCTGAGACAACCTATACCCTCTGAGACAACCTATACCCTGAGACAGACTATACCCTGTGAGACAACCTATACCCTGTGAGACAGACTATACCCTCTGAGACAACCTATACCCTCTGAGACAACCTATACCCTGTGAGACAGACTATACCCTCTGAGACAACCTATACCCTCTGAGACAACCTATACCCTGTGAGACAGACTATACCCTCTGAGACAGACTATACCCTCTGAGACAACCTATACCCTCTGAGACAACCTATACCCTCTGAGACAGACTATACCCTGTGAGACAACCTATACCCTGTGAGACAGACTATACCCTCTGAGACAACCTATACCCTCTGAGACAACATATACCCTGTGACACAGACTATACCCTCTGAGACAACCTATAACCTGTGAGACAGTCAGACCCTCCATCCCTCCATCCTCGTTACATTGACCTTAAATCTGGGAGGGTACAGGGCTCATCAGAGTAACAAATGAACCTATTTTACTATGACATGGTCCTCACACTACTCTTTAACATTACTGTTTTACATTTGTTCATTTTTTGTTTTTATCATTTGTTCTCAGCAGACAAAGCTGGTCAAATGATGTCCTTTCCACCAGCTTGGCCCACTGGGTTGATATTTTACTAATTGAGAACCATACAGTACCAGTCAGTTTGGACACACCTACTCATTCAAGAGTTTTTCTTTATTTTACATTGTAGAATAATAGGGAAGACATTAAAACTATGCATTGATGACAGCTTTTCACACTCTTGGCATTCTCTCAACCAGCTTCATGAGGTAGTCACCTGGAATGCATTTCAATTAACAGGTGTGCCTTGTTAAAAGTTCATTTGTGGAATGTCCTTCCTTGTTAATGCGTTTGAGCCGATCAGTGGTGTTGTGACAAGGTATGGGTGGTATACAGAGCATTTCAAGAACTTTGAACGTTTCTTCAAGTGCAGTTGCAAAAACCATCAAGCACTATGCTGAAACTGGCTCTCATGACACCCACCACAGGAAAGGAAGACCCAGAGTTACCTTTGCTGCAGAGGATAAGTTCATTAGAGTTACTAGCCTCAGATTGAAGCCAAAATAAATGCTTCACAGAATTCAAGTAACAGACGCATCTCAACATCAACTATTCAGAAGAGACTGCGTGAATCAGGCCTTCATTGTCGAATTGCTGCAAAAAAAAAACACTCGTAAAGGACACCAATAAGAAGAAGAGAGACTTGCTTGGGCCAAGAAACACTAGCAAAGGACATTAGACTGGTGGAAATCTGTCCTTTGGATTGATGAGTCCAAATTAGAGATTTTTTTTCTCCAACAGAAATCAGGGTCAAACAGGGAGAGATTGGGTTTGTTTGGCTTACATCTGATTCTCTCCAAGAATCTTCTGTATACAAGAATGTAGAAAGAGATGGAAAGAGAGATGGAGAGATCAAAGATAACCTTTTTTCTAACGAATGAAGATGGATGTTATTTCTCTGGAAGGAGGAAAAGGATTATGTTTCAAACACAGACACATGAAAGCTCTGGGCAGATAAACGGACTGGCAGGGTGGGAGAGAGACCGTCTGACCCAGCTCATGTCCCACTGTAACAGAACCATATTGTCGGGTCCTGTCTCATGTTCCACTCTGTAACAGAACCATGTTGTCGGGTCCCACTCTGTAACAGAACCGTGTTGTCGGGTCCCACTCTGTAACAGAACCGTGTTGTCGGGTCCCACTCTGTAACAGAACCGTGTTGTCGGGTCCCACTCTGTAACAGAACCGTGTTGTCGGGTCCCACTCTGTAACAGAACCGTGTTGTCGGGTCCCACTCTGTAACAGAACCATATTGTCGGGTCCTGTCTCATGTTCCACTCTGTAACAGAACCGTGTTGTCGGGTCCCACTCTGTAACAGAACCATATTGTCGGGTCCTGTCTCATGTTCCACTCTGTAACAGAACCATATTGTCGGGTCCTGTCTCATGTTCCACTCTGTAACAGAACCATGTTGTCGGGTCCTGTCTCATGTCCCACTCTGTAACAGAACCGTGTTGTTGGGTTCCACTCTGTAACAGAACCATGTTGTCGGGGCCTGTCTCATGTTCCACTCTGTAACAGAACCATATTGTCGGGTCCTGTCTCATGTCCCACTCTGTAACAGAACCGTGTTGTCGGGTTCCACTCTGTAACAGAACCGTGTTGTTGGGTCCCACTCTGTAACAGAACCATGTTGTCAGGTCCGGTCTCATGTTCCACTCTGTAACAGAACCATGTTGTCGGGTCCCACTCTGTAACAGAACCATGTTGTCAGGTCCGGTCTCATGTTCCACTCTGTAACAGAACCATGTTGTCGGGTCCTGTCTCATGTCCCACTCTGTAACAGAACCGTGTTGTCGGGTTCCACTCTGTAACAGAACCGTGTTGTTGGGTTCCACTCTGTAACAGAACCATGTTGTCGGGTTCCACTCTGTAACAGAACCATATTGTCGGGTCCCACTCTGTAACAGAACCATGTTGTCAGGTCCGGTCTCATGTTCCACTCTGTAACAGAACCATGTTGTCGGGTCCCACTCTGTAACAGAACCATGTTGTCAGGTCCGGTCTCATGTTCCACTCTGTAACAGAACCATGTTGTCGGGTCCGGTCTCATGTAAAGTACAGTGCATATTTTGCCCACTGTATTCATAATGTACACATTTTCACCCCAGACATCACACATCTCTTTGAGGAGAATATTTATTTTACATAGTTACATATCTATAGTTACATATCTATAGTTACATATCTATAGTTACATATCTATGGGTACATATCTATAGTTACATATCTATAGGTACATATCTATAGTTACATATCTATAGTTACATATCTATAGGTACATATCTATAGTTACATATCTATAGGTACATATCTATAGTTACATATCTATAGTTACATATCTATAGTTACATATCTATAGTTACATATCTATAGGTACATATCTATAGTTACATATCTATAGTTACATATCTATAGGTACATATCTATAGTTACATATCTATAGTTACATATCTATAGGTACATATCTATAGTTACATATCTATAGGTACATATTTATAGTTACATATCTATAGTTACATATCTATAGTTACATATCTATAGGTACATATCTATAGTTACATATCTATAGTTACATATCTATAGTTACATATCTATAGTTACATATCTATAGTTACATATCTATAGTTACATATCTATAGTTACATATCTATAGGTACATATTGCAGATTTTGTGCTTGTGTTGTACAGCTGTTTGATTTGTCCCAGCCAGCTCTCCGTACCAGCTTGTGTTGTACAGCTGTTTGATTTGTCCCAGCCAGCTCTCCGTACCAGCTTGTGTTGTACAGCTGTTTGATTTGTCCCAGCCAGCTCTCCGTACCAGCTTGTGTTGTACAGCTGTTTGATTTGTCCCAGCCAGCTCTCCGTACCAGCTTGTGTTGTACAGCTGTTTGATTTGTCCCAGCCAGCTCTCCGTTCCTCCTGTGATTTATATATCCACACAGCTCAAAGCTTGCTGCCCTCGCAGTTCTAATCCATTACATTATTTAATTTATCTACGTTTTATTTATGAACTGCCACTGAAGCAGTTTGTTTCGCTAACTTTTGGAATATTTGAAGAGAAAGAAATTGGCATGTTGGCACAGGGCTTTTCAAATCAGCCATGGCTGCCTGCTTCCCTTCCTACTCTGAGATGACATTTGGTTTTAAAGTATGTTAATATTTATAATTAGTTAATGGACCTAATCATATTTATTAAGTCTACGGTAAGCATTTATTTTAGAGTCACTTTGGGTTTGCCTCCCAAATGGCCCCCTATTCCCTATGTAGTACACTACATGGCCTCCTATTTCCTATATAGTGCACTACATTCCCCCTATTCCCTATATAGTGCACTACATGGCCCCCTATTCCCTATGTAGTGCACTACATGGCCCCCTATTCCCTATATAGTGCACTACATTAGTAGCCCTACATGCACTACATGCCCCCTCCTCAATGTAATGTCATTGGGATGCCCCCTCCTCACAGTCATATCATTGGGATGCCCCCTCCTCACAGTCATATCATTGGGATGCCCCCTCCTCACAGTCATGTCATTGAGATGCCCCCTCCTCACAGTCATATCATTGGGATGCCCCCTCCTCACAGTCATATCATTGGGATGCCCCCTCACAGTCATATCATTGGGATGCCCCCTCCTCACAGTCATATCATTGGGATGCCCCCTCCTCACAGTCATATCATTGGGATGCCCCCTCACAGTCATATCATTGGGATGCCCCCCCCTCACAGTCATATCATTGGGATGCCCCCTCCTCACAGTCATATCATTGGGATGCCCCCTCACAGTCATATCATTGGGATGCCCCCCCTCACAGTCATATCATTGGGATGCCCCCTCCTCACAGTCATATCATTGGGATGCCCCCCCTCACAGTCATATCATTGGGATGCCCCCTCACAGTCATATCATTGGGATGCCCCCTCACAGTCATATCATTGGGATGCCCCCTCCTCACAGTCATATCATTGGGATGCCCCCTCACAGTCATATCATTGAGATGCCCCCCCCTCAAGGTAATATTAATGAGCTAATGCACTGAGTGGGGTCCTTGGGGCCAAGGAACAGGCCATATGGTGCCTGAGTAAAATTAGCTCATTCTTCTACCACTAAGCAGGGAAGTAGACAAGGGAGTTTTGGGTGCTGTAAAGACCCATACCAGACTGGTGTTGAAGGTACTGTAAAGACCCATACCAGACTGGTGTTGAAGGTACTGTAAAGACCCATACCAGACTGGTGTTGAAGGTACTGTAAAGACCCATACCAGACTGGTGTTGAAGGATATAGGAAGGTTCTATAAAGACCCATACCAGACTGGTGTTGAAGGGTATAGGAAGGTTTTATAAAGACCCATATCAGACTGGTGTTGAAGGTACTGTAAAGACCCATATCGGACTGGTGTTGAAGGTT